>NC_082714.1:73587347-73889570 GCF_030144855.1 Hypanus sabinus | reverse complement strand
TCAAGATGGTTGATGTTTCACAGGCTGTTAGAGATTAAACGATTCAGAGCAGACAGATGGCCAAAATGGGATGTCCAGGTAGAATTGGTGGAAGGTGGGAGAAGGGTCATTGGGTGGGGGGGTTAGGGAAAGAAGTAGGCTCAGGGGAGGATGCAATGGAAGAAGAGCCTGGCATCATGGTGGGTGAGGAACTCACTAAGATGTGGGTGCAGAAGGACAATGGTAAACCCTTTGCTGAGGATAAAACTTTTGTTAGAGAGGGGATGAGTAAGTCATAGTGGCTGGAGCCTGGGTCAGGGAAGAATAGAGGGTTGGGGTGGTCAGAGGAGAGAGAATTTGGACAATTTGGGGAAAGTAGGATGGGGGTCACAGAGGAATGAGGGGGGCAAGAGGAAGAGGACAGCCTGGGAGACCTGAGGTTGGTGGGGAATAGAGGTAGAAAAGAAGTGCAGTGAGAAAGGTCTCAGCTTGAAAGAGGCTGAGGTCGGTCTGAGCAATGGCCTCCTATACAGTCACGATGAGGACACATTCATTAGGATGAGCAACAACACATTATTTCTGGGTAGCTTTCAACCTAACAGCAGCAACATCAACTTCTCTAACCTCTGGTAATTTCTCCCCCTCCTTAAGATCGTGAGCATTATATTAATACTCAGGAACTTAAAGCCTCTGACTCTCTTCATCACTAATCTCCCAATGTAGACTGGTGCATGTTCACCCTTCTTCCCCTTGCTGAAGTCAACAATCAGTTTTCCTGATGTTGAGCAAAATGGTGTAGTTGTACACCACTCAACTAGGTGATCTATCTCAGTCTGCTTTGCTGATTCATCAGCACCTGTGATGCATATAACATTAGTGGTTATATCTTAGAACAGTAATGGTAGAAAGTGGTTATTAAAACAGAGAAACATGCACTGGTTAGTAGTTTAATTGGTAGAAGTGTATTGTCCCATGACCAGGCTATGGTTAATAGGGGGAGTGCTGGGTGGTGCAGCTCTAAGGGCCAGAAGAGCCTGTTCTGCACTGCATCTCTAAATAAATAAAAGTTTAAATGAAGCAACTTTATATGACTGGAATAAACAACAAAGCAAATTACATAAAATTCTGGTTTTTATGGAAATGTCACCAATTATTTCCATGCTGCCGATAATTTCTCCTATTACTTCAAGCAGCTGCGAATCGGAGATCGGAAGCTTGAAAAGATGTAGCTCACTCAGGTTCGCCGATAGAGAAGAAAATTCAGCAGCTCATGGCAGGTTGGTGCTTTGAGCAGCAGCCAATCAGTGTTTGGATTGATTGATAATAATAAATTGAGTTGGAATGGCCACTGTTGGAGCAGCTATTGCTGGAGTGGTCAGAGTTAGAGTGGAGATTTTTTAGGCTTTAGCTCTTCAAGGCTTCTGCAAGGAAAGGCTTTGGTGAGAGAAGGCAAAATAAAGCTGTAGGTAAAGTTCTCCCCCTCCCCCACAGTTTATTGTTCTTCTTTCTTCATATTTGCTCAGTTTGAACAGTAAAGATGCCAGGCAGGAGAGTGGAATGCTTCACTTGTAGGATGTGGGAAGTCAGGGAGACCTCCAGTGTCCCTGATGACTACAACTGTGAGAAGTGCATCCAGCTGCAGCTCTACCATGCTGCATTAAGGAGTTGGATCTGGAACTGGATGAACTCTGGATTATTTGGGAGGCTGAAGACAGATAGGACATATAGAGAGGTACTTACACCCAAGGTGCAACACAGGAAACTGGTTGACAGTCACTAGAGTGAAAGGGATTAAACAGCCAGTGAAGAGTACTCCTGTGGCCAACCCCTCAACCACAGGTATACTACACTAGATACTGTTGTGGGGAAGATGACCTAACAGATGCAAGTCACAGCGGTCAGGTCTTTGGTATTGAGTCTGACTCCATGACTCAGGGTTTTACACAGTAGGGCACTGAGGAGTGTGATAGAGCAAAGGGATCTGGGAATTCAGGTCTATAATTCATTGAAAGTGGTGCAACAGTTAGATAACGCTGTAAAGAAAGCTTCTGGCACATTGGCCTTCATAAATCAAAGTACTGAGGTCAGAAGATGGAATGATATGTTGAAGTTGTGTAAGACATTGGTGAAGCCTAATTTAGAGTATTGTACACAGGTTTGGTCACCTACCTGCAAGAAAGATGTAAAGAAGGTTGAAAGAGTACAGAGAAAATTTACAAGGATGTTGTCAGTTCTGGAGAACCTGAGTTAGAAGAAAATACTTTATTCCTTTGAAGATTAAGAGGAAGGTTGATACATGGATACTAAATTATGATAGGGATAGACAGGGTAAATGCAAGCAGACTTTCTCCACTGAGGTTGGGTGTGATTACAACCAGAGGTCATGGAATAAGTGTGAAAGGTGAACATTTTAAGGGGAACGTGAGAGGAAATTTATTTGCTCAGATGGTCATGGAATGAGCTGCCAGCACAAGTAGTGTGTGCAAGCTCAATGTCAATGTTTGGATAGGGACATGGATGGTTGCGAAATGGAGGACTATGGTCTCAGTGAAAGTCAATGGGAGTACACAGTTTAAATGGTTTGGCATGGACTAGGTGGGCCAAAGGGGCTGTTTCCATTCTGTATTTTTGATGACTCTGTAACTCTAGTTGTTGCTGTAAGTCTAGAAACTGACAAAACATTAGCTTTATTTGTCACATGTACATCAAACCAGTGAAGTGCATCATTTGTACCAACAACTTGTACATTCCAAGGCTGTGAGCTCACAGGTGTTGCCATGTCTCCTGTAGCAACATAGCATGGCAACAGCTTACTAACCCTTACAAATCTGTGCATTTTGGGAATGTGGGAGAAAGCTGGAATACTCGAAGAAAGCCCACACTAATGGGGAAAACGTACAAACTCTTACAGACAGTGGAAAGAATCAAACCTGGGTCACTGGTGTTACTTTAACTGCTACACTACAACTCATTGGGAGAAAGAGCACAGGATGAAATCATTCAGTCTATTGAATCTGTACTGTACATCAAATACCCCTTTTACTCACACTACATTAATCCTAATTTTTTGTCATTCACATTTGTAACTGATTAATTCATGCTGATACAATTGTATTTATATTGACTGTCCTGTTGTATATACTATTTATTATAAATTACTATAAATTGCACATTGCAGATTTAGATGGAGACATAACGGAAAGATTTTTACTCCTCATGTTTATGAAGGATGTAAGTAATTTCAATTTCAATTTTCATCACTTCCCCCTGGGTCCTACCCCTCAAGAAACACAAGTGGACATTTAAAGCTGTCAACTATGTGTCTTTGGGATGTGTGAGGGAACTGGATTGCCCAGGGGAGACCCATGTGGCCACAAACAAGCTAAGAGCATGCAAACTCCACAGAGCTAACATCTGAGGCTGGGACTAAAGTACTGACTGTTTTTTTTTCTGATATTTGTCCGGTTGTGAAATTATTATTGAGGAAGTATAAAACTGTGACAATTCCTCCACACTTATGATGAGGAATCCACTGTAACAGCTTGTAGCACTGACTGCTTACCCAGTCAATAGGGCTGGTATGGTAGCATAGCGGTTAGTGCACCACCTTACACGCCAGTGACTTGGCTTCAGTTCTGTAAGGAATTTGTAGAAGAGTTGTGTGGGTTTCCTTTCGGTGCTCTGGTTGTCTCCCTCAATTCAAGTCTGCATGGTTTAGTAGGTAACTGGATCCATGGGAGTTCATCCCATTCTGTTACTGTGCTGTATCTCTGAATCTAATCATTTCAATTGAATGTAATGACTGGTAGGGTAAGTTACCAAAGTTAATTTAGATTTATTTTAAATGCTGGAGTGTAAATTCACTGAAATGTAGGGAGTTTTATAAGCATTTTTACATCTTTTGAAAGGAAGTTCTGTACTGACGAGTCCCATGTAATGGAACTACCATGGAAGATGGATGGTACCATGGATGGTACCAACAGCTGTCAGTGAATTTGTGTGCAATGGTGACATTGGAAATCACAAACCTGCAACGTTGCCAGGCCAAAACACTGGATCCTCCACGCAAACCAGACACTAACTGCTATGTTACCATACCAACCCTATTGACTGGGTAAGCAGTCACAGGTACAAGCTCTTGTTTTACATCTGAGTGGCCCCTTCACTCTGCTTTGAAAGGTGTAAAGCCTCCACCTGTGTCCCAGATCAAAATCATGTCTATTATCACTGTCATAGAAACATAGAAATATAGAAAACCTACAGCACAATACAGGTCCCTCAGCCCACAAAGCTGTGCCGAACATGTCCCTACCTTAGAAATTACCTAGGGCTACCCATAGCCCTCTATTTTTCTGAGCTCCATGTTGTGCAGCAGTACAGTGCAATTCATAAGAATTACCATGAATTACAAAAATAAATAGTGCTGGAGAGGAATAATCAGGTATTTTTCAGTGGTTCATGGACCATTCAGAAATCTGATGGTGGAAGAGAAGAAGCTTCTCCTGAATCATTGAGAGTTGGTCTTCAGTAATGAAAAGAGGGCTTGTCTTGAATGGTGAGGATTCTCAGTGATGGATGTCACTTTCTTGAAGCACTGCCTTGTGAAGATGTCTTCGAAGATGAGATGGATTTAATCCATGTTGGAGCTGGCTGAGTCTAAAACCATCTGAAGCCTAGATGCTTTTTAAAGATTTTTCCACAGCTGTCCCACAGAATCCCCTCTAGTAATTTACCCCACACTGATGTCAGACTTACTGGTCTATAGTCTTCTGCTTATTTTTGCTACACTTTTAAAACACCAACACTACACTGGTCATGTTCAATCCTCCAGAACCTCATATGTGGCCAAAGTTGAAGCAGAAATCTTTGCAAGAACCCCGACAATATTTTCTCTTGTTTGTCGGAGCTCTGGGAATATTGGGGGCCTGAGTTAGGATCAGAATGAGGTTTAAACTACAAGACCATAAGACATAGCATTAGAACTAAGCCATTCGGCCCATTGGATCTGCTGCACTCTTCCATTATGGCTGATTCATTATACCTCTCAATCCCATTCCTCTATGTTCACCCTGTAACCTTTAACACCCTTACTAACAAATAACCTATCAATCTCCATCTTAAGAATTTCCAAAGGCTTGGTATACAGCTATCCATGGCAATGAATTCCACAGATTCACCACCCTCTGACTATAGAAATCTTTCCTCATCTCTACTTTAAATGGATGTACCTTAATTCTGAGGATATGCCTTCTGGTCCTAGTCTCCCCCACTACTGGAAACACCCTCTCCACATCTACTCTATCTAGGCCTTTCAATACTCAATAGGTTTCCAGGAGATTCCCCCTCATTCTTCTAAGATCAGTGAGTAGAGACCCAAAGCATCATGTGTTAATTGTTTTATTCCTGTGGTCATTCTTGTCAATCTCCTCCAGACTCTCTCCAATGCCAGCACATCTTTTCTTCAATGGGGGCCCAAAACTGCTCATAATACTTTGTGTGGCCTGACCAATGCCTTATAAGGTCCTTGCTTTTGTATTTAAGTCCTCTCAATATGAATGCTAACATTGCATTTGTCACCTTTACCACCAATTCAAACTGCAAGTTAACCTTTAGGGAATCCTGCATGAGAACTATCAGGTCCCTTTACACCTCAGATTTTTGAATTTTCTCCCTATTTAGAATATAGTCCATGCCTATATTCCTTCTACCAAAGTGCATGAACATAGATTTCCCTACACTGTATTCCATCTGCCACTTTTTAGGCCATTTGCCCAATCTGTCCAAGTTTTTCTGCAGATATCCTGCTTTCACAACACTCCCTGCCCCTCCACTTATCTTCATATCACCCACAAATTTAGCCACAAAGCCATCAATTCTTTTATCAAAATCATTGACATATTGTTATGAAGGTACCACAGCTCTGAGGGGCCGAAGGAGCGGGAGCAGCCCCCTCCTTCCGGAGAATCGCAAGATTGCTATTAATTCGGGATTCGGAAGTGAGAGACAATGCAACGGTTTTGACCATTGTTCTTAGAGGCACCTGTGTCACGTGCATGTCCCGGCTACGTGACAACTACCATGGACCTGAACACCCTCGGGCCATGTGGGGGTGGAGATTGCATCCCCCTACTTTGATGGACAGCTACAAATCTGCAAGTAAAGATAAAAGCGGACTGCAGGAGGCAGTACCCTAGCGATGCACCAGAGGAACTTGCTCGCTCAACGCTCCCGTGAGAGCTGGAAGCCACTCAGCGCCACGTGTGCTCCTAACTCCTTTGCCTGGGGAGCGGGTGGCTGATACTACTGAGAAGGACCTCAAACTAACAACGGGGAAACCAACGTTCCCCTGATTTTAAAGGAGTGGTCATAAGGACACGGACAAGTTTTCTTTTTGTTTTCACCGAAAAACACGTGAAACCCAACGATTCCTTGAAAGGCTAAAGTCTGCAGACTTCTGAATGACTTTTTATATTTCCAATGGGCAAAAATATTATCCCCTAGACAACAGCCAAGATTACTTCTTAATGATGATTATGACTATACCCGCGCTTTAGATTGCGTATTGGTGATGTGCATTATCTGAATGTTTGCATTAACCTTACTTTTGTGCCCCTTTATAAATAAAAACATTTGAAAATAGTGACATCAGACTTCAATGGACCTCTCTATCTTTGCTGGTAAGTTCTCCAGTTACGGGATTTCGTAACAATATAAAGTGAAAAGAATTGGTCCCAACATTGACCCCTATGGCATACCACTTGTCACTGGCAGTTAACCAGAAAATGCCCACTTTATTCCCACTCTTTGCCTCTTGCCAGTCAGCCAACCTTTTATCCGTGTTGGTATATTTCCTATAATACTATGGTGTGAAAGAGTCTTTGATGAGGATGCTTTGGACCCAATTACTGGAGCATCTGAAACAAGGATTGAGACATGGTATCAAACTGGATCGAGAACTAAACACAAAACAAATACTAGATGAAGTCATTAGTAGAACTTATGATTGAGCACTGAGGTGCCGTAAGGCCATGAGACATAGGAGCAGAATTAGGCCATTCAGTCCATTGAGCCCATCATTCCATTATGGCTGATCCCAGATCACTCAACCCCATACAACTGCCTTGCCATATCCTTTGATGCCCTGACCAATCAGGAAACTATCAACATTTGCCTTAAATATACCCACAAACTTGGCCTCCACCGCAGCCTGTGGCAGAACATTTCACAGATTCACTACTCTCTAGTTTCTTCAGATACTCAATTCTTGGTGCCCAAAACATGAACGCCAATTAGTGGGGTAATACTGAATCTTTAAAGAGGCCAGACCACCTAGTTGTACTGTTGGGAGTTAGAGTGTCTAAACCCTGGAAGCTAGCCTCACGTGCAGCACCTTATGATAGGACTTCTGAAAATCCAGATAAGCACACTGTTTCATACCGTGTGGGTATCTTGTGATTGTCTTATGAGCATGATGTAATGGTCTTGTGATGGTGGGGTGATGTAATTTCCTGCCAGTGTGAGGTCACATGATGTAATTTTCCCACCAGAGAGAGGTCATCTGATGGCCTGTTTCAACAGGTAAAAAAATGGGAAAGCCTTGCTGTGACGCAGGTCAGTTCATTGTTTAATTTGTCAGTGACTCCGTTATGTTGCGTATATGTCTCATGATGCAGTTTTGTTTTAAAGTGGAGTTTTACTTTCTATCTTAAGTCTCAAAGGTTATTGCCAGCAGTTTCGCCACAATACTGCCATTTTTGGTTCCTACCTTTGCAGCCCAGTCAGAGAGTGAAGAATTTACTGAAGTATGGAAAACCCGAAGGATGGAGTAAAATTGGTGTCGTTGGCGGTAATACAGGATCGACCTTACTTAATCCTCATTCAGAAGGTAGTAATCTCTTCCAAGATAGCCCCTGCATTGTGAAAGCAGAAAGAGTTGGGCGCAGCGTTATTTGCCAAGGAAAGGTCAGTTTCTTTGAGCTGTTTTATTTCCTTCATTGTAAACTCTTCAGGCAAGGCATATTTTGGCTGGGATCAGCAGTAACGTCACGTCATCAAGGAATTTGTTACTTCAGGAAAGTCTGTCCTAATTGACTGTAAATCATTTGGACGTTTGCATTTACCACTTTTAACAACTGTGTTTGCATTTATTGCTTTAAGAACTGTTCGAGTTGCTGTATAGCCATTAACTTCCAGTTAAGTTAGTCATTTGTTTACTTTTCATTTTTTTATTGAGCAGTGTTTAATAAATGTTTTATTTGTTTATTAAAAAGACCTGTCTGAATTTTTTTTCATTGTTGTCGTATCATAACAATTGGGGGCTCTCGAGATATGTTCTGTTCTTGAGTTTAAATGCTTGTTTAATTATCAATCTGATTTGAAAAGGGGAATATCTGATTCTTTTGTTTGATTGGTTTGTGAGTGATATTTGGTAACAATGAATATTGATGACTTTCTGGTATCTCCAGACACAGAGTTATTATTGAAGGTGAAAAAGAGTGATGTATCTGATATTGCTAGCAGGTTGGAACTTAAAGATATTTCAACTGCTACAACAAAGCCTGTAATTCAGAGGAAAATCATGGAACACTATATAGATTTGGGTTTTTTTGATGAAGCAGTGTTAGATACTTTCCCTGTAAGTAAAGCAGCGATCCAGTTACACTTGGAACAGGTAGCGTTAAAAAAGCTTATAAGAGAAGCTGAGTTAAAACAGAAATAATTGGAAGCTAACTTGGAACTAAGTTGGTTAGAAGCTGAAAATAAGAAGAGGGAATTTGAACTTGCGATGGTGGAATTAAGGTCTGGTGATCAGTCCACTGGTTCTAGAAAAACATTTGTTGTTAGTCAGGAAGTTAAATTGGTTCCTCCATTTTGTGAAACAGAAGTAGAGAAATATTTTCAACATTTTGAAACTGTGGCTCTGATTTCAGAGTGACTGAAAGAGAAATGGCCAGTGATGTTACAGAGTGCAATTAAAGGCAAAGCACAACAAGTTTATAGAGTTTTAACTGTTCAGCAAGCACTTCACTATGATATTGTGAAGCAGCATATATTGAGGGCATATGAACTGGTTCCAGAAGCATATAGAGAAAGTTTCAGAAATTTGAAGAAATCTGTGGAAAAAACTTGTGTGGAATTTGCCTACAATAAAGCTGTGTGTTTTGAGAGTTGGGTTTTCTCTAAAAATGTAAATGGGGACTATAGTAAATTGAAAGAGTTGATTTTAATGGAGGAATTTAAAAGGGGCACAACCTGTTGAAGTAAGCAGAACCTAAATGAGAGGAACACTGTTACATTGCAGGAGTCTGCTAAATTAGCTGATGCGTATGCTTTACTCCTGAAGAATAAATTTCCCCAGGGCAGAACTTTTAAAAGGAAAAATAGCACAGAGAGTCAAGGTAAACCAGAAATTAAATCAGAATTTAATGAGAAAGGTAAGGAGGAAGGAAAACCTGTGAAGGAAAGACAGTTTGGTCCCATTTGTACTTATTGTAAGAAACCTGGTCATGTAATAGCTAACTGTTTCCAATTGAAGAAGAAGGTAGCAGTCCCAGATGTTTGTGTGCAATGTACTGAAACACCTGTAAATCCACAGGGTTTGATAAATACAAATGAAGCTTTGTCAGAGTCTGACCAAGTTAAGAAGGATTTTATAACAGAAGGATTTGTATCCTTGAAAGAAGGATCCACTCTGCTGCCAATAAAAATCCTTAGGGATACTGGGGATCCCTACTGGGGATGTTATCCTTAGGAATAACATCTCAATCATTGATGTTAGACAGTGTGTTAAAGTTTAGTGATGAGTCTGACACTGGTGAGGTAAACTATATATGAGGTGTTGGGAGTGCCCTTATGCCTGTACATTTTCATAGAGTAAATTTAAGGTCAGGGTTAGTTACAGGACTTGTTAAAGTAGGACTACAACCCAGTTTACCCATGAATGATGTTTCTTTATTGTTGTTATTATTATTATTATTATTATTATTATTATTATTTTATATATAGTATATACATATTAATTGTTGTTATTATGTTTCTTTATTATTCTTTAACGACTTGGCAGATGGACAAGTTTTCCTGAAGTGCATTTGACAATAAAGTCAAGGAACCACGGATGGATTCTAACACAGATTCCTCCTGTGTTGTAACTCGAGCTATGGCTAAAAAGCTTGATGTGCAGGATGAGGTTGTTACCCATGACTGTTCAACTCGGGATTTGAATTTTAAGGATGTGTCAGAAACTTTTTTTTACCTTAATTGCTTGATCAAGATTCTTGAAGTCTGACAATGAAGATTTTTCTCTGTTTCAGAAGGAGATGATAGCAGAGCAGAGTAGAGACCCTGGGATTTCCAAATTAAAGGAACAAGCTCTTGCAGATAGTGAAATTGATAAAGTGCCAGTAGGATATTATTTTGAGAAAGGAGTATTGATGAGGAAGTGGAGATCACTTACAATTCCTGCAAGTGATGAATGGAGGGTTGTTCACCAAGTAGTTGTTTCTAAAGTTTATCGGAATGAAGTTTTAACTTTAGCTCATAGTGTGCCCTGTGGACAAGGTTTTTAAACATTTTTTACTGGCCTGGTTTAAGAAAAGATGTGGCAATGCTTTGCAGAACGTGTCATACTTGCCAAATTGTGGGTAAACCTAATCGAGTTACTCCAGTGGCCCCACTGCAACCTATTCCCGTATTCGGTGAACCGTTTTCTGAAATTATTATAGATTGTGTAGGCTCATTACCAAAAACAAAAACTAACAATCAATACTTGCTGACCATCATGTGCACGGCATCTAGGTTTCTAGATACAATACCACTTAGGAATATAATGATTAAATCTGTAATAAAGCCTTTTATAAAATTCTTTACTTATTTTGGGTTGCCTAAGGAAATACAATCTGATCAAGGTAGTAAATTTATGTCTGGATTGTTTCAACAGATAGTTTATAAACTGGGAGCTAAGCAGATTACTTCATCTGCAAACCATCCAGAATTGCATGGAGCCTTGGAGAGGTTTCATTCTACCCTCAAGACTATGATTAGGATGTATTGTGTAGAAAATGAAAATGATTGGGATGAGGGCAGATATTTACTTCTATTTGCAGTATGGGAGTCAGTACAGGATTCATTAGGTTTTAGTCCATTTGAAATTGTATTTGGGCATAGAGTTAGAGGACCTTTGGCCTTATTAAAAGAACAATGGATTAATAAAGAGGTATACACAAATTGCTGGATTATGTTTTGAAATTTAAGGACAGATTACATAAAGCTTGCAGTTTAGCCAGGGAAAATTTAAAATCGGCTCAGGAGAAAATGAAAACCTGGTATGATAGAGAAGCTAGGATGAGGACGTTTAAGCCTTGAGATAAGGTATTGGTTCTCTTCCCGGTGCAAACAAATCCTCTACAAGCTAAATTTAATGGTCCTTATGAAATTATGTCTAAAATTAATGATGTGGATTATGTAATAAAAACTCCAGATTGAAGAAGGCCAACACAACTTTGCCATATAAATATGATAAAACCATATGAGAAACAGTCTGCTGCTATGACTGTTATGGTCAATAATAATGAGTCTGATCTCACTAGGAACATAATGGATGATTCATCTGAAACTCATTCTAAACTCAAAATTGTTTCTGCCAGATTACCAAACTCAACAATTCTGGAAAATATTGATGAGAAGTTCTCTCATTTACAGCCAGAGCAGAAGCAGCAGATGGAACAATTAATTTTTAAATATGAGGATTTATTTCCAGACGTTCCTAGAAGAACCACAGTAGCTTCACATGATGTAGATGTTGGAGATGCCAAACCTATAAAGCAACATCCATATAGGATGAACATGGAAAAATGTGAACTTGTTGAAGAAGAAATGAAGTATATGTTAGAGAATAATATTATTAGACCTAATTCAAATTGTAGTTCACTTTGTGTCATGGTAGTCAGACGGTAGTATTCAGTTTTGTACTGACTACAGGAAGGTGAACGCTGTAATGAAAATAGATGTGTATCCAATCTCTAGAGTGGATGATTGTGTTGATAAAGTTGGAAAAGCAAAGTTCCTTACAAAGATTGATTTATTAAAAGGGTATTGGTGTGTTCCATTGGTTGTTCTTTCCAGCTGCACCGTAGGCTTCATTGCCCATTTGAGAATTTTAGTTAATGGCCCTGTTTGGCCTAGTGTTTATTGTTTTCTTTCCCTTTAACACTGTTTGCATTAAAGTCTGTGATCTATCAACTTGCTTCGGTGTCTTTCACTCTACACTTGAGCCACGTCCGCACCATTGGACTGCAAGCCTCGACCACGCAAAGATGGACCTAGCGGAGATTGAGATCAGCTGACCTTGGCCATGAGATCCAATGGTCAGAGTGATTCATCGAGGCAACAATGTTCCATTGGAATTCCTATGTATCAAATCTTGTTTCTATCTCCAGCGTGACAGAAGGATCTTGCCAATTAATGGACCCAGCAAAGTTTGAAGTGACATTTTCACATTGGTGGGTTGAGGAGAAGGTGCATTCTATTCTCAGTGCATGTCCTGCCTCTAGATTTCGCAAGTCTCTAGTCTACATTGAGTTTCTCTGGTATCCATTCCGAGCTTTTCTAGTCACAAGTACCCAGGTTCCCAGCTTTGTGGTCCCGTGACTCAGGTCTGTATGACAAATGAGCACTTCAGGCAAGCTTATCAAGCTGATTCAACAAATCATCATTCAAGTGAATCGTGTAAATTCTGGAGGAGCCCTACTCCAAAATCTGATCCCTAGCTGGAGTGTGCAAATACACAAGTAACCCTATCAAGAGTATTTTTAACTTGATGAAAGTCATGATACAAGACTGGGAAAATTGAACTTTCATGTAACAAATTAAACAGATATACAGAGAACCAGCTAGCGTAGTGATGAAATAAACCTGTATGCTTATCTGTAAAATTGAGAGAGATCCTAATTGTCTCTGGAAAAAAATTGAGAAAGATAAAACACTGAACAAGATTTGAAAAGGTTCCTTCTGGGTTTCAAGTTTCAGTTTCAAGGTTTCCCAAGGACTTTTCTATGTTCCCAGGGTTTTCTTTTTCCAAGTTTCCAAGGCTTATTGTGCTTGGGGTACTTTGGACTGGCTGCCCATTCCTTTTCTCTCTCCTGACTGTCACCCAGGTAACTACCTCCTGCAATATAGGGGTGATTATCTCCCTGTAGCTCCTATCTATCACCCTGTCATTTTCCCATATCAGCTGAAGGGCATCAAGCTGCAGATCCAGTTCTTTAACTTGGTCTTTAAGGAGCTGTTGCTCAGTGCACTTTGTGCAGATGTTATTATCAAGGAGACTGGAAGTCTCCCAAAGTTTCCACATCTCACACAAGGAACATACCACTAACTCAGGACCCATTCTCAGCACACTAGCTATGTACTGACAAAGGAAAAATAACTTAACAGAAACTTAGGACTTCTGCCTGTGCTTGCCCACACTGTCCACTCACACAATAGCCACTTCACTTACACCTTGCTTCTTTTTATTGGACCCTGCTGAGTGCCAAATTATGATTGCAGCCTGTGAAAATGTCCCAAAAGCACCACAAGCTCTCTTTAAACCTTATGCTGAGTCACCAGTGCATGATCTCCTGTGCTGAGAACATTTAATATCAAGGACATATAATATGTTGTGAAATATGCTGTTCTGTCCTTCTTTGAAGTCCTTCTTTAAGTCTATCAACCTTATTGAAGCATAGATCGCCAACACTAGCTCACCAGAGACCTCTGTCCTGAGCCAGTATTTCAAAATATCCCCAGGTGTAGCCCACCTTCTTGGTGGATGGGCTACAGCAGAAGACCATAAATGTGCATTCAGTGACTGCTTTATTTAGTGCAGGGTGTCATTAATTGTAGATAAGGACATGGATAGGAAAGGTTTAGAGGGCTATCAGCCAAATGCGGAAGATGGGACCAGCTGAAGGACCTGGTTGTATGACTCCGTGATTCTAAATATACTGTGACACCATCTATTTAATGTGGTCTGCAAATAAACCTGCATCCAAGAAAATAAAATGCTTAGCCATAACAAACAAAACTCATGAATCTACCATTTTGGGAGCCAGTCTGTTTGGACATAAACCCAAATGATGGGACATGAATCCTGAGGTGACAGATCCTATTTCAACAGTAGATTTGAAACAGCAGTGTCTTCGCTGCTGTACTCGAAGCTGAAACCTTTACTGATGTAAGACATACTAAAAAATGTTGACATAAATATGATCAGTTATATTAAAATGGAAATAATTTGAAATTAAAAATTGTTATACTGATGTGCTCAAGAATAATATTTGTGAGTATTAATGGTGGTTAAATATGTTGTGAATATCAATGTAATTTAAACCTGCTTAAAAATAGCTTGTCTTCACAAGATACCATAACAAATCAGCAATGCTGCTGCTAGAATCCCAGTTGATGATGTTGTGGTATACAGGAGTGAGATACACTGCTTGTAAAAGTATTCAGCCCCCAACTGTTCACTCAGATAAATGAGTATTACAATCAGGGATTTTGATCAATTTAACTGGGAATGTTTGTTTGAAAATCATAGAACATAGAACAATACAGCGCAGTACAGGCCCTTTGGCCCACAATATTGTGCTGACCCTTAAACTCTATCTCCCATATATGCTCCTTTTTTCCACATTAGAGCCCCAAAGAGGGAAAATTTGAAACATAAGAAAATGAAAACTTCAAAAGCTCAATTGTCAGCTGTTCAAAAGAATTTATCCCCCTTTGCTCAGTACTTACCTTGACCTACCTCTCAGCTACATACAGCTAGTAGTCTATTAGCTTTGCAAAACATGATGGAAGAACTTTTCATTCCTCATTGTAAAATTGCAAGTTCGTTGGGGAATGACAGTGGACAGAAATCCTGAGATATGCCAGAAATATTCGATTGGGTTACTATCAGGGTTTCTTATATAAAGAATAAAAGGGAGGTGAGAGTTGATACTGGATCACAGGAAAATGATGTGAGGAACAAAAAATGCCAGATGAACTTAATAAGTACTTTCCTTCAGTCTTTACTGTGGAGGATACCAGCTGTATGCCAAAGGTCTGTGAGTGTCAGGGAGTAGGAGTGAGTGCCATTGCTATTACAAAGGAAAAAGTGCTGGGCAAACTGAAACATTTTAAGGTCGTTAAGTCACCTGGATTAGATGAACTACATCCCAGAGTCCTGAGAGAGGTTGCTGAAGAGATAGCTGATCATTGGTCAATGAAAGACTGAAAAATTGCAAATGTCACTCCACTCTTTGAGAAGGGAGGAAGACAAAAGAGGAAATTATAGGCCAGATAGCCAATCCTCAGTGGTTGGGAAAGTGTCGGAGTTCATTATTAAGGACTGGGTTTTCGGGTACTTGGAGACTAATGATGAAATAAGTCAAAGTCAGCATGGTTTCTTTGAAGGGAAATCTTGCTTGATAAATCTGTTGGAATTCTTTGAAGAAGTAACAAACAGGGTGGACAAAGGAGAGGTAGTGGATGTCATTTACTTAGATTTTCAGAAGGCATTTGATAAGGTGCCTCACATGAGGCTGCTTAACAAGATAAAATCCTATGGATACTGGCATGGATAGTGGGATGGCTGACAAGCAGAAGGCAGTGAGTGCAAATAAAAGGGGCCTTTTCTAGTTGGCTGCCAGTGACTAGCGGTGTTCAGCAGGGGTCAGTATTGGGACTGCTACTTTTCTCATTGTCAACGGTGACAATAGTAGAATTGATGGCTTTGTGGCAAAGTTTGAGAATGATATGAAGATACTGTAGGTGGAGGACTAGGTAGTGCTGAAGAAGCAAAACAATTGCAGCAGGACTTGGACAAATTGGAAGAATGGACAAAAAGGTGGCAGATGGAATACAGTGTTTGGAAATGTATGATACTGCATTTTGGTAAAAGGAAAAGGGGAGAAAATTTAAACATAAGAGGTGTAAAAGGACTTCAGAGTCCTTGTGCAAGACTCCCAGAAGGTTAATTCACAGGTTGAGTCTGTGGTAAAGAAAAGACAAATGCAATGTTGACATTTAAGGGCCGGCACAACATTGTGGGCTGAAGGGCCTGTACCGTGCTGTACTATTCTATTTATTTCAAACAGAATAGAATATATAAACAAAAAGATAATGCTGAAGCTTTATAAGACTCTAGTCAGTCTGCACTTGGAGTATTGTTTTGGACCCTTTATCTCAGAAAGAATATATTATCATGGGAGAGAGTCCACAGGATGTTTATGAGGATAATTCCAGGAACGAAGGGGTTAACATATGAGAATCATTTGGCAGCTTTGGGCCTGTACTGACTAGAGTTTGGAAGAATGAATGGGGATCTTGTTGAAACCTACTGAATGTTGAAGGGACTAGATAAGGTAGATGTGGAGAGGTTTCCTCTGGTGGGTGTATCCAGAACTAGAAGGTACAGCTTCAAAGTTAAGGAGCAACTTTTTTAAAAAAAAAGTAAGATTTTTTTTAATCAAGAGTTGTGAATTTGTGGAATGTTCTGCTACAGGCTGCAATTGATGCTAAGTTTGAGGGTATATTTAAAGCTGAAATTGATAGATTCTTGATTGGTCAGGGCATCAAGAGATACGGTTAGAGTGTATATGGGGTTGAATGAGATCCAAGATCAGTCATGATGAAATGACAGAGCAGACTTGATGGGCTGAAAGGCCTAATTCTACTCCTATGTCTTATGGGCTAAAAGGACTTTGACTGGGCCACTCAAGACAACAGTTTTCTTCATTTAAAGCAACTCCGCAGTTGCTCTAGTAGTGTTGTCCTGCTGAAAGATGAACTTCCTCTCCAGCTTAAGCTTTGTGGCAGAGGCTAGCAGGTTTTTATCCAGGATTTCTCTATATTTAGAGCACTCACCTTCCCATCCAGCCTGACTAGATTTCCAGTCTTTGCTGCTGAAAAGCATCCCCGTAGCATGATGCTACCTCTATCAACGTTTACTTTTGGAAGGTGTTGCCTGTCTGATGTGCTGTATTTGATTTATGCTACACCACGTACTTCTTAGTGTTGACACCGAAAAATTCCACTTTGTTTTATCTGTCCACAAGGCCTTCTTCCACATCATTACGGTATCTTCCAAGTGATGTTTGTAAAATCTTTAAGGTCAAGGATATGTAATTTTTTAGCCAGGGCTTCCTCCTTGCCACTCTTCATTATCTTTTTGTGCAAAGCCTTAGAGGTTATAGAAGGTCCACCATGAAGGACCTTCACCATCTGGCAGTTCCATCTTGAAGGAGGTATAGGATCTTGAAGACCAACACTCACTGATTCCGTCACCAGATATCTGAATGTCCCATGAGCCCATGAACCACTTAATTATTTCTCCTTTTGTATTATTTATTTATTTTGAAATTTATGATATTTTTGTGTCTTTGGACTGTAATGCAGCTGCAAAGCAACAAATTTCATGTCATGACGTATGTCAGTGATTCTGAATCTGAACCCAGTGTATTTTTGTGATACTGTATCACCCAATGACTGGCAAAGGGATGCCAATAATACCTTTTATCATTGGGTGCACAGATGTAATGTGTTAATATTGTATCACATCTTAAAATGTACAACTTTCTTGAGAGTGAACTGGATTTATTCTCTATTATACATACCCTGATTAAGTATTATGAGGAGGATTATAACTAAAAGGTCAGAACAGTGAGTAAGTAATGAAGCTTTGAGGAACAATTGGCCGCACCAGGTGCAAGCTAATTTTCTTACATCCTGGAATCCAGAACAATATGGTGAAGATAACTGGATTTAGGATTTCATTCCAGTTCTAAATACTGCTTATTAACTGAATCACTTTAACTGGGCGTATTAGCTTGATCATACACTTCCTGTTACTTCCTGTTCAATCTGATCCCTTGGAGACTGCGCTGAAAATTGGAATACATTACAAACACACGAGATTTGGCAGATGCTGGAAATCCAGAACAACCACACAAAATTCTGGAGGAAATCAACAGATCAGGCAGCATCTATGGAGAGGAATAAACAGTCAATGTTTCAGTTTGAGACCCCTCATCAGGACTGGAAAGGAAGGGAGATGAAGCCAGAATAAGATGATGGGGGAGGGGGAGTACAAGCAAGCAGGTGATAGGTTGAAAAGGTAAAGAGCTGAAGAAGAAGGAATCTGATAGGTGAGGAGAGGAAGAAAGGGAAGAAGGAGGGGCACCAGAGGGAAATAATAGGCAAGTGAAGAAAAGAGAAGGGGCATGTGGGGAGCCTGAATGGTGAATGGGAAAAGAAGGAAGAGGGAGGGAGGTGAAATTGCTGGAAGTTAGAGAAATCAATATTCATGTTGTCAGGTTGGAGGCTACCCAGATGGAATATGAGGGAATACATCACATCCATTAATTCTGTCCCATCTGTGGCTGCTCAATGAAGCAAGAAACAGATAAGCATCTGCAAAAAAAGGAGGGAATTAATTAAAGCAGAAGGGTACGATGATGTTTCATGTAAATAGATTTGGGTGGGTTTAACTTGAATTCCAGTTAATTACACTTCCTTAATAATGAATTTATGACATGATTCGATTCACATTTGATTGACTACAGGAAAACTGCCAACCTGCTAGTTAAATTGCAGGATCATTTAATAATTCCTGGAACTAAGTAGCAGAATGAAATTGCCGAGGGGCTATGTGAAACATTTGAAGAACAATGAGGTAAAATAGATACTGTTTTCATTAAGGAAAGACAGCAAAAGGCTGTCTATTGTTTCTGTTCCCCTGTAACAGTTCAAATAAAGCCATCAGAGGACCGACAGGGTAAACAGGAGAAAGCAAGAAAGGGCTTTTTCCTCAGTATTAGTGAGTGATTACTGACTGCAAATGTGAACACTCTTGGCAGCTTTATCTGTTCAGTGTTTCCAACATGTTCTGCTTTAATTTGACGTAAGACAAGATATTGGAACAGAATTAGGCCATTTGGCTCCGAGTCTGCTCTGCCATTCAGTCATGGCTGATCCTTTTTCCCCTTCTCAGTCCCACCCCCTGGTCTTCTCTATGTAACTTTTGATGCCATGTCTAATCAAGAACCTATCAATCTCTGCTGAAGATATATCCAATGACTTGGCCTCCACAGCTGCCTGTAGTAATCAATTCCACAAACTCAGCACCCTCTGGCTACAGAAATTTCTTCGCATTTCTGTTTTAAATGGATGCCCCTCTATCCTGAGGCTGCGCGCTCTTGTCCTAGATTCCTCCACCATGGCAAACATCTTTGTCTAGGCCTTTCAACATTCAGAAGGTTTTAATGAGATACCCTCTCATCTTACTAAATTCCAGCGAGTACAGACCCATCAACTTTCTGCGTATAATAACCCTTTCATTCCTGGAATCATCCTTGTGAACCTCCTCTGGACCATCTCCAATGCCAACACATCTTTTCTTAGATGAAGAGCCCAAAACTGTTCACAATACTTAGGGTGAGGCCTCACCATTGTCTTATAAAGCCTCAGCATCACTCTTTTATTATAGACCTCTTGAAATGAATGTTAACTTTGCATTTGCCTTCCTCACCACCAACTCAACCTGCAAGTCCCTTTGCTTCTCAGAGTTTTGGATTTTCTCCACATTTAGAAAATGGTCTGCAAATTTATTTCTACTGCCAAAGTGCATGACCATGCATTTTCCAGCATTGATACAATGCTTCCCACTTTCCCACCTTCTTACCCATTCTCCTAATCTGTCTTTCTGCAGCCTACTTGTTTTCTCAACACCACCTGCCCCTCCACCAATCTATGTCTCATCTGCAAACTGAACCTCCCTTAATCGCAAGACTTTGCAGAGGGTGGTGTGGAAAACCCAGCATTCTGTAGTTGTGAACTTCCCATGATTCAGGACATTTACAAGGACAGGTGTGTAAAAAGGGCCTGTAGGATCATTGGGAACCCAAGCCATCCCAACAACAATCTATTCCAGCTGCTACCAACTGGGAAGCGGTACCACACCATAAAAGCCAGGACAAACCAGATCTAGGACAGCCTCTTCCACCAGGCTATCAGACTGATGAACTCATGCTGACTCTATATTTTTGATTCTGCATCACTAATGCACTGATACTCACCCTGTTTGCTGCAATTCTGTCTTATTATCTGCCTGTCCTTCCTGATAATCTGACTGCACACTACCTTTACTTTTTTCACTCCAGTTCACATCCCCTGCCAAATTAGTTTAAACCCTTCCCAACAGCTCTAACAAACTTGCCCGTGAAAATATTGCCCCCACCCCCTCAGGTTCAAGTGCAACCCATCACTTTTGTACAGGTCATACCTACCCCAGAAGAGATCCCAATGATCCAAGAACCTGAAGGCTTGTCCACTGCATCAGCTTCTCATTCGTGCCAAATCATCCTGTTTTTACCCTCACTGGCACATGGCTCAAGTAGCAATCCAGAAATTACTACCCTGGAGGTCCTGCTTCTCAGATTTCTACCTAGATTTCTAAATCCTCTTTTCAAGACCTCATTGCTTTCCCTTCCTATGTCACTGGTACCAATATGCACCAAGACATCAGGCTGCTCTTCCTCCCCCTCCAAAATGCTATGGATGTGATCTGAGATGTCCCTGGCCCTGGCACCACTGAAGCAACATATCATCTGGGCATTCCGTTCATGTCCACAGAATCTCCTGTCTGTTCCCCTCACTGCTGAGTCCCCTATCACTGTTGCGCCCCTATTCTCCCTCTTCCCCTTCTGCATCACGGACCTATGCACAGTGCCAGTAACGTGGGCTCTGTGGTGTTACCCTGGGAGGTCATCCCCCACAACAGTATCCAAAACTGTATACTTACTTTTGAGGGGAATAGGCACAGGGGTGCTCTGCGCTAATTGCCTATTCACATTTCCATTTCTCCTGACAGTCACCCAGCTACTCTCTTCATGCAATTTCGGGGTGACTACTTCCCTGTAACTCCGATCGATTTCCTCCTCACTCTCCTGTACAAGCTGAAGGTCATCCAGCTGCTGCTCCAGACCCCTAACACAGTCTTCAAGAAGCAGCAGCTGAATCCATTTCATGTAGGCGTAGTTCCAACATCCGGCATGAAGAACACAAAATGGCAATTTACTACGCTCTGTGCTGTAAGAGAAAAATTAGTTTTTCCTGTCTGCTGTACAACAATGTTGCGAACTTCCTCATGATAAAGTGTCTGAAAACATGGGTGGAATGATTGATTTTGCCAATGGTCAAATAACTAGAACGATGTCAACGATGTAATCACCTAGTTCCAATTTCCTGAGATTGGCTCATATCCCTCCCTGGCCCAAAATCCCTGCTCTTCCAGGCCTCCTCCTCAAGGCCCAGCCCCTTCAAAACCTGCCCTCTCCAAGTCCTGCCACTCCAGGCATCGTCCTCTTGTTCAAGAAAGGGAATATAGATAACCCAGGAAATTGTAGACCACTGAGTCTGACTTCAGTGGTGGGCAAGTTGTTGGAGAAGATCCTGAGAGGCAAGATTTATGAGGACTTGGAGAGACAAAATCTGATTTGGGATAGTGAACATGGCTTTGTCAAGGGCATGTGGTGCCTTATGAGCCTGATTGAATTCTTTGAGGATGTAACAAAACACATTGATAAAGGTAGAGCAGTGGATGCAGAGAATATGGATTTCAGTTAGGCATTTGATAAGTTTCCCCATGCAAGGTTCATTCAGAAAATAAGTAGTCATGGAATCCAAGGAGATCTTGCGTTGTGGATCCAGAATTGACTTGCCCACAGAAGGCATAGGGTGGTTGTAGATGGTTCATATCCTGCATGGGGGTTGGTGACCAGTAGTGTTCCACAGCAATCTGTTCTGGGACCCTTCCTCTTTGTGATTTTTAATGAATGAAGAAGTAGAAAGGCATTGTGGATAGTCTGGAGAGATGTCAGAGGTTACAGTGGGATATTGATAGGATGCAGAACTGGACTGAGAAGTTGCAGATGGAGTTCAACCCAGATAAGTGTGAAGTAGTTCATTTTGGTAGGTCAACTCTAAAGACAGAATATAATATTAATGGTAAGACTCTTGGCAGTGTGGAGGACCTGAGAGATCTTGGGGTCCATGTCCATAATACACTCAAAGCTGCAGCGCAGGTTGACAGCTTTGTTAAGAAGACGTATAGCGTGATGGTATTCATCAACCATGGGACTGAGTTCAAGAACTGTGAGGTATTGTTACAGCTATTTAGTTTGACATAACCTTAGATAACACCACTTGGAGCACTGTGTTCAGTTCTGGTTACCTCACTACAGGAAGGATGTGGATGCTATAGAGAAAATGCAGAGGAGATTTACAAGGATGTTGCTTGGATTGGAGGGCGTACCCTATGAGAATAGTTGAGTGAACTTGGCCTTTTCTCCTTGGAGTGTTGGAGGATGAGAGGTGACCTGATAGAGGTGTATAAGATGATGAAGGACATTGATCGTGTAGATCTCCCCCTGGTGGGGAGATTTGCTAAGGCTACTGGGGAGACTTTAGACTAGAATGGTTGGGGGGTGGGAATCAATTAGAAGAGACTAGGGAGAGGAGGTTAGTTCACAAATAGAAAAAGCTATTAGACAGTGTGTAAGGGAGGATAGGCAGCTGATAGAGAAGGGGAGTGCTCAGACCGAAGATGTAGGAGAGAAGGAAGAAATAGGTAATCAAGTTGATTGCATCGTTATGGATAAACAGAGAGGAAGAGGTGGAGAGTTTCTTAAATGCATCTATTTTAATGTTAGAAGCATTGTAAGAAAGGTGGATGAGAGAGCATGGATTGATAGCTGGAAATATGATGTTGTAGCTATTAGTGAAAAATGGTTGGAGGAGGGGTGTGATTGGAAACTAAATATTCCTGGATTTCGCTGCTTCAGGTGTGATAGAAATGGAGGGGCAAGAGGAGGAGGTGTTGCATTGCTTGTCCGAGAAAATATTACAGCGGTGCTTTGGCAGGATAGATTAGAGGGCTCATATAGAGAGACTATTTGGGTGGAATTGAGGAATGGGAAAGGTGTAGTAAAACTTATAGGGGTGTATTATAGACTACCTAATGGGGAGTGAGAATTGGAGGAGCAAATTTGTAAGGAGATAGCAGATATTTGTAATAAGCACAAGGTTGTGATTGTGGGAGATTTAAATTTTCCACACATAGACTGGGAATCCCATTCTGTAAAAGGGCTGGATGGTTTGGACTTTGTAAAATGTGTGCAGGATAGTTTTTTGAAGCAATACATAGAGGTCCCGACTAGAGAAGGGGCAGTGTTGGATCTCCTGTCAGGGAATGAGATAGGTCAGTTGGCGGACGTAAGTGTTGGGGAGCACTTCGGGTCCAGTGATCACAATACCATTAGTTTTTGTGAAATGTCAGTAGCAGTGTGAAATGTTAGGAGGATGTTATGAGAATGCAGGGTGACTTGGACAGATTGGGCAAGTGGGCAAATGTATGGAAGATGCAGTTTAATGTGGATAAATGTGAGGTTATCCACTTTGGTGGCAAGAACAGGAAGGCAGATTACTATCTAAATGGAGTCACGTTAGGAAAAGGGGAAGTATAACGAGATCTAGGTGTTCTTGTACATCAGTTAATGAAAGTAAATGCAGGTACAGCAGGCAGTGAAGAACGCTAATGGATGCTGGCTTTTATAACAAGAGGAATTGAGTATAGGAGTAAAGAGGTCCTTCTGCAGCTGTACAGGGCCCTGGTGAGACCACACCTGGAGTATTGTGTGCAGTTTTGGTCTCCAAATTTGAGGAAGGACATTCTTGCTATTGAGGGAGTGCAGCATAGGTTCACAAGGTTAATTCCCAGAATGGCGGGACTGTCATATGTTGAAAGATTGGAGCGACTGGGCTTGTATACACTGGAATTTAGAAGGATGAGAGGGGATCTGATTGAAACATTTAAGATTATTAAGGGATTGGACACACTGGAGGCAGGCAGCATGTTCCCGCTGATGGGTGAGTCCAGAACTAGAGGCCACAGTTTAAGAATAAGGGGTAGGCCATTTAGAACAGAGATGCAGAAGAACTTTTTCACCCAGAGAGTGGTGGATATGTGGAATGCTCTGCCCAAGAAGAGTGGAGGCCAAGTCTCTGGATGCATTCAAGAGAGAGTTAGATAGAGCTCTTATAGATAGCGGGATCAAGGGATATGGGGAGAGGGCAGGAACAGGGTACTGATAGTGTATGATCAGCCATGATTGCAGTGAATGGTGGAGCTGGCTAGAAGGGCCAAATAGCCTTCTCCTGCCCCTACTGTCTATTGTCTATTGTCTACTTTTTCAATATAAATATGGAGAAGGATAGGACCAGACCCAGGGTTGAGATTTTTGATTGGAGAAAGGCTAACTTTGAGGAGATCCTGTCAGGATCTGGAGATTTATCCACTTTTACGGTCCTTAAAAGTGCCAGTACTTCCTCATCTTTAATTGTCATAGATTCCATATCTTCCCTACTTGTATCCCTTACCTTTCACAATTCAATATCCTTCTCCTTAGTGAATACTGAAGAAAAGAAATTGTTCAAAATCTCCCCCATTTCTTTCGGCTCCACACATAGCTGTCCACTCTGATTCTCTGAGGGGCCAATTTTATCCCTCACTATCCTTTTCCTATTAATATAACTGTAGAAACCCTTTGGATTTATTTTCACCTGATTTGCCAAATCAACCTCATATCTTCTTTTAGCTTTTCTAATTTCTTTCTTAAGATTCTTTTTACATTCTTTATATTCCTTAAGCATCTCATTTACTCCATGCTGCCTATATTTATTGTAGATCTCCCTCATTTTTCGAACCAAGTTTCCAATATCCCTTGAAAATCATGGCACTCTCAAACTTTTAACCTTTCCTTTCAACCTAACAGGAACATAAGGATTCTGTACCCTCAAATTTTCAACTTTAAATGACCTCCGTTTCTCTATTACATCCTTCCCATAAAACAAATTGTCCCAATCCACACTTTCTAAATCCTTTCGCATCTCCTCAAAGTTAGCCTTTCTCCAATCAAAAATCTCAACCCTGGGTCTGGTCCTATCCTTCTCCATATTTATATTGAAAAAGTAGACAATAGACAATAGACAGTAGGGGCAGGAGAAGGCTATTTGGCCCTTCTAGCCAGCTCCACCATTCACTGTGATCATGGCTGATCATACACTATCAGTACCCTGTTCCTGCCCTCTCCCCATATCCCTTGATCCCGCTATCTATAAGAGCTCTATCTAACTCCCTCTTGAATGCATCCAGAAATTTGGCCTCCACTGCCTTCTGGGGCAGAGCATTCCACATATCCACCACTCTCTGGGTGAAAAACATTTTCTGCATCTCTGTTCTAAATGGTCTACTCCTTATTCTTAAACTGTGGCCTCTAGTTCTGGACTCACCCATCAGCAGGAACATGCTGCCTGCCTCCAGTGTGTCCAATCCCTTAATAATCTTATATGTTTCAATCAGATCCCCTCTCATCCTTCTAAATTCCAGTGTATACAAGCCTAGTCACTCCAATCTTTCAACATATGACAGTCCCGCCATTCTGGGAATTAACCTTGTGAACCTACGCTGCACTCCCTCAATAGCAAGAATTTCCTTCCTCAAATTTGGAGACCAAAACCGCACACAATACTCCAAGTGTGGTCTCACCAGGGCCCTGTACAGCCCCAGAAGGACCTCTTTACCCCTATACTCAATTCCTCTTGTTATAAAAGCCAGCGTGCCATTAGCTTTCTTCACTGCTGACTGTACCTGCATGCTTGCTTTCATTGACTGATGTACAAGAACATTAGATCTCATTGTACTTCCCCTTTTCCTAACTTGACTCCATTTAGATAGTAATCTGCCTTCCTGTTCTTGCCACCAAAGTGGATAACCTCACATTTATCCACATTAACCTGCTTTTGCCATACATTTGCCCACTCACCCAACCTGTCCAAGTCACCCTGCATTCTCATAACATCCTCCTGACATTTCACACTGTCACCCAGCTTTGTGTCATCAGCAAATTTGCTAATGTTACGTTTAATCCCTTCATCTAAATCATTAATGTATATTGTAAACAGCTGCGGTCCCAGCACTGAACCTTGCGGTACCCCACTGGTCACAGCCTGCCATTCCAAAAGGAACCCGTTAATCACTACTCTTTGTTTCCTGTCAGCCAGCCAATTTTCAATCCATGTCAGTACTCTGCCCCCAATACCATGTGCCCTAATTTTGCCCACTAATCTCCTATGTGGGACTTTATCAAAAGCTTTCTGGAAGTCCAGGTACACTATATCCACTGGCTCTCCCTTGTCCATTTTCATAGTTACATCCTCAAAAAACACCAGAAGATTAGTCAAGCATGATTTTCCCTTCATAAATCCATGCTGACTTGGACTGATCCTTCTACTGCTATCATTGCTACAAGATTGGGCTTGTACACACTGGAATTGAGGAGATTGAGAGGGGATCTGATTGAAACGTTTAAGATAATTAAAGGATTTGATAGGATTGAGGCAGGAAATATGTTCCAGATGTTGGGAGAGCCCAGTACCAGAGGGCATAGATTGAGAATAAGAGGTCAGTTATTTAAAACAGAGTTGAGGAAAAACTTCTTCTCCCAGAGAGTTGTGGAGGTGTGGAATGCACTGCCTCGGAAGACGGTGGAGGCCAATTCTCTGGATGCTTTCAAGAAGGAGCTAGATAGATATCTGATGGATAGGGGAATCAAGGGATATGGGGACAAGGCAGGGACTGGGTATTGATAGTGAATGATCAGCCATGATCTCAGAATGGCGGTGCAGACTCAAGGGGCCGAATGGTCTACTTCTGCACCTATTGTCTATTGTCTATTGTCAAATGTGTCGTAATTTCCTCTTTTATAATTGACTCCAGCATCTTTCCCACCACTGACGTCAGGCTAACTGATGTCTATAATTCCCTGTTTTCTCTCTCCCTCCTTTCTTGAAAAGTGGGATGACATTAGCCACCCTCCAATCAGCAGAAACTGTTCCTGATTCTATAGAACATTGGAAAATGATTACCAATGCATCCATGATTTCTAGAGCCACCTCTTTAAGTACCCTGGGATGCAGACCATCAGGTTCCGGGAACTTATCAGCCTTCAGACTCAACAGTCTATCCAACACTGTTTCTTGCCTAATATAAATTTCCTTCAGTTCATCCTTTACCCTAGTTCCTTTGGCCACTATTACATCTGGGAGATTGTTTGTGTCTTCCCTAGTGAAGACAGATCCAAAGTACCTGTTCAACTCATCTGCCATTTTCTTGTTCCCCATAATAAATTCACCCGTTTCTGTCTTCAATGGCCCAATTTTGGTCTTAATTATTTTTTTTGCTATTCACATATCTAAAGAAGCTTTTACTATCCTCCTTTATATTCTTGGCTAGTTTACCTTCATACCTCATTTTTTCTTGGCGTATTGCCTTTTTGTTATCTTCTGTTGCTCTTTAAAAGCTTCCCAGTCCTCCGGTTTCCCGCTCATCTTTGCTATGTTCTACTTCTTCTCTTTTATTTTTATACTGCCCTTTACTTCCCTCGTCAGCCACGGCTGCCCCTTACTCCCCTTAGGATCTTTCTTCCTCTTTGGAATGAACCGATCCTGCACCTTCGGCATTATTCCCAGAAATACCTGCCATTTTTGTTCCACTGTCTTCCCTGCTAGGGTATTGTTCCATTGAACTTTGGCCAGCTCCTCCCTCATAGCTCCATAGTTCCCTTTGTTCAACTGTAATACTGACACATCTGATTTTCCCTTCTCCTTCTTAAATTGTAGGTTAAAACATATCATATAATGGTCACTACCTCCTAATGGTTCCTTTACCTCGAGGTCCCTGATCAAATCCGGTTCATTGCACAACACTAAATCTAGAATTGCCTTCTCCCTGGTAGGCTCCAGTACAAGCTGTTTTAAGAATCCATCTCGGAGGCACTCCACAAACTCCCTTTCTTGGGGTCCAGTACCATTCTGATTCTCCCAATCTACCTGCACTGACGTATTGGCGTATTGCTCATGTGGTTCCATTGTTTAAAAAGGGTTCTAAGAGTAAACCTAGCAATTATAGGCCTGTCAGTTTGACATCATTGTTGGATAAATTAATGGAAAGTATTCTTAGAGATGGTATATATAACTATCTGGATAGACAGGGTCTGATTAGGAATAATCAGCATGGATTTGTGCGTGGAAGGTCATGTTTGACAAATCTTATTGAATTTTTCGAAGAGGTTACGAGGAAAGTTGACAAGGGTAAGCAGTGGATGTTGTCTATATGGACTTCAATAAGGCCTTTGACAGGGTTCTGCAGGGAAGGTTAGTTAGGAAGGTTCAATCGTTAGGTATTAATATTGAAGTAGTAAAATGGATTCTACAGTGGCTAGATGGGAGATGCCAGAGCATAGTGGTGGATTACTGTTTGTCAGGTTGGAGGCCGATGACTAGTGGTGTGCCTCAGTGATCTATATTGGGTCCAATGTTGTTTGTCATATATATTAATGATCTGGATGATGGGGTGGTAAATTGGATAAGTAAGTATGCAGATGATACTAAAATAGGTGGCATTGTGGATAATGAAGTAGGTTTTCAAAGCTTGCAGAGAGATTTAGGCCAGTTAGAAGAGTAGGCTGAAAGATGGCAGATGGAGTTTAATGGTGATAAGTGTGAGGTGCTACATTTTGGTAGGAATAATCCAAATAGGACAGACATGGTAAGTTGTAGGGCATTGAAGAATGCAGTGGAACAGAGTGATCTAGGAATAATGCTGCATGGTTCCCTGAAGGTGGAATCTCATGTGGATAGGGTCGTGAAGAAAGCATTTGGTATGCCGGCCTTTATAAATCTGAGCATTGAGTATAGGAGTTTGGATGTAATGTTAAAATTGTACAAGACATTGGTAAGGCCAAATTTGAAGTATTGTGTACAGTTCTGGTCACCGAATTATAGGAAAGATATTAACAAAATAGAGAGAGTACAGTGAAGATTTACTAGAATATTACCTGGGTTTCAGCACCTAAGTTACAGGGAAAAGTTGAACAAGTTAGGTCTTTATTCTTTGGAGCATAGCAGGTTGAGGGGGTCTTGATCGTGGTATTTATAATAATGAGGGGGATAGATCGAGTTGACGTGGATAGGCTTTTTCCATTGAGAGTAGGGGAGATTCAAACAAGAGGACATGATTTAAGAGTTAGGGGGCAAAAGTTTAAGGGTAACATGAGGGGGAATTTCTTTACTCAGAGAGTGGTAGCTGTGCGGAACGAGCTTCCAGAAGTGGTAGAGGCAGGTTCGGTATTGTCATTTAAAGTAAAATTGGATAGGTATATGGATAGGAAAGGAATGGAGGGTTATGGGCTGAATGCAGATCAGTGGGACTAGGTGAGTGTAAGCGTCAGCACAGACTAGAAGGGCCGAGGTGGCCTGTCTTTGTGCTGTAATTGTTATATGGTTATATGGATATCCAGAGGCTTTTTCCCAGGGCTGAAATGGCTAAAACAAGGAGGCATACATAGTTTTAAGGTGCTCGGAAATGGATACCAAAGGGATTTCAGGGGTGAGCTTTTCGCACAGAGAGTGACGGGTGCATGGAATGCACTGCCAGTGAAGGTGACAGAGGTCGATACAACAGGGTCTTTTAAGAGCCTCTTAGGTAGGTACATAGAGCTGAGAAAAATAGAGGGTCATGCACTAGGGAAATTCTAGGCAGTCTCTAGCGGAGGTTACATAGTTGGTACAACATTTTGGGCCGAAGGGCCTGTAATGTGCTGTAGATTTCTTTGTCCTATGTTCTGTGTTAAACCTATTCCAGTTTTGGACTCCTCTAACCTGGAGAAAAGATTATTACCATCCAATTTATAATTTTATACATTTCAATGAGGTACCCCCTCAGAGTTCTTCATTCTAAGGAATAAGGGCCTAGCTTGCCCAAACCTCTCCTGATAACTCAGGCCCTATAGTCTGGCATTTTCCTACAACAGACATCTTTCCAGCGACAGACATTTTTTTTCAGAGAACTTGAAGGTCCTGGATTTTTTAGGCTTTGGAGAAATAAAACTTTTATCTCACTACCCTTTTAGAAACCATTAACATTGTACAATGTTTTATGGATAGTTAGTTTTATATTACTAAGGTTGAATACTATATTTATGGTGATGTGTTGTAAGACCAGGAAGTAGATAGGTTTGAAGGACAAGCTTAGAGAGATAAGATTATTTCCTTGACTTAGATATGAAGAGTGTACCAAAAATTCTGGAGGAACTCAGCAGGACAGGCAACAACTAAAGAAAGAAATGAACAATCAATGAGCTCCTAGAAGAAAGAGGAAGAAGTCAGAGAGAAGAGGTCGTAGGATTTGACCCGGAGTGGAGCCGTGATTCGACAAAGCCGTGATTGAAGAAGGATTGGCAACGGGGAAACCGTGAACTCCAACTTGTGCACATTAGACTGTTCCATTAAAATGGGCCCTTTTTTTTCTTTCTTTGCTAACCCTTTAGTCAAATTAAGAATTATAAAGCTAAATCTCTTAATTGTATGCAGTAAACTGTCTGTTATTTCATGGCACTTATTTGTAACAGGGTAACAAATCATGCAGCATCCACACGAACAGGGGTTTGAGGTGGGCTCGAGCAGGGCCAGAGATTGTCTTCTCTAGACTTACACAGCTGGTGGAACCTGATTGTTTCAAGTGGATAGTGGACCTTGGAATAAAGGGAAGGAAGTGGGAAACTGAAGGGAGCAAGGTGTGAGTAATGGGAAGGTAATGAAGTCAGGATAAGGGAATGGAAAGTGGTGATGGGACCAGAGGGATGAGGGAAAAAAGAGGAGGGGATTTGGGGAGGCAACTTAGGGGAATGGTTCCCGGATTTTTCTGAAATTGACATTGATGCTACCAGAGTGGAGACTAAAAAGAAGGATATGAGGTACTTTTGATGCTACCTGACCTGCTAAGTTTCTCCAGTATTTTTGTTTTTGATTTGCATTCACAGTCTGCTTTTTATAGAAATGAATATAGTGGCGGGCATGAAGCCTGTCCTAGTCCAGCCACTGCCAAGAAAATTCACCAACACTTGTATTGCCTAAGAAGACTTCAGAAATTTGGCATGTCCCATTTGACCTTCACCAATTTTTATCAATGCACCACAGAACGCATCCAATCCAGGTGCATCACAGTTTGGTATTCCATAACTACAAGAAACTGCAGAGTTGTGGACACAGCTCAGCCCATCATGGAATCCTGACTCCCATCGGTCTCTGCTATGGTAAACAGCCAACATAATCAAAGACCTGTAAGCAGTTTGTACATTCTCCCTGTGACTGCATGGTTTCCTTCCAGGTGCTCCCATTTCCAAAGACGTACGGATTAGAGTTGGTATGTTGTGGGCATGATATGTTAGCTCCAGATGTGTGGTGGCACTTGTGGGCTGCCCAACACGATCCTTGCTGATTTGATTTTACTGTAAGTTTTGCTGTTTTAATGTACCATATAACCATATAACAATCACAGCACGGAAACAGGCCATCTTGGCCCTCCTAGTCCGTGCCGAACCCTTAATCTCACCTAGTCCCACCTACCCGCACTCAGCCCATTCACAAGGAAAGCTCATCTTTGTTACTGAGAAGCTGAAGCCCAGTGTCTGCAGGTCTGAGTCTCTGCCTGCTGGAGCATGGAGGTCTCTACTGGGGTTAAGGGACTGTGTATGGGTGTGGGTGGGAGAGTGAGATAGGGTTTGTTTTGCTGTTGTGGTTGTTATTTGTTCTATTCTGTGTTCTGTGATTAATTTCTTTCCTATACAGTTTCTTGGGATGATGAAATCGTCTGTGAAATAATTAAAATTGGTAGATTGGTTATGTAGCTAGCTGCAGTGAAAACAACTTGTTTTACACACCATGCCTACAGATCAATTCATTATGAATGTGCATTGAGGTAGCACAAGAGAAGACAGTAACAGTGCCACTGCTGCAGAGTCCAGAGCAGGTAGACAATAAGGTTGAAGGGCATAATGAGGTGAGGCATCCAGAGAGGATGCTTTCTATAGTGCATTGCTAAAAATTGGTGAAGGTCGAAGGACAAATGTCAATTTTTTTCAATGAGCCATCACTCATGGCTTTCCCCAATTGTTCAGAGAGTGGCAGTCTCCTCCTTTCTCATTTGGACTGCAGAGGTAGAACAGTAATGCAGTAGATGCCATTACAACTCAGAGCATTCTGGAGTTTGGAGTTCAGTTCTGATGTCCTCTGTAAGGAGTTTGTACATTCACCCCATGAATCGCGTGGGTTTCCTCCAGGTGCTCTGGTTTCCTCCCACTGCCCAAAGACGTAACAGTTAGTACATTAATTGCTGACTTTGAATTGTCCTGTGATTAGGTTCATGCTAAATAGATGGGTTACTGGGTGGGCTGGAAGGGCCTGTCCTGTGCCCTACCTCTAAATTAAAAAAAAAGAAAACTCCTACAGCCGATAATGTAACAGCTACGCTTCTGTTTACTATCTAATCCTCTTTATACTCTGAGAAAATAATCAAAACTAGAATCAACATGATCCTAAATAGCTTATGGTAGCTCTAATTTTAATCTTCTTCAAAAACATCATTGTGATTTGTCTCATTTAATGAAGTGATATAAAGGTGAAGGTAACGTGGCATGAATGACTGAAAAGGAAAATCAGAAAAGTAAATCACCAAGGGACCTTAAGATTGCTTTGTGCACCAGAGTTCCAAATTAATTGATTTTCTAGATTAGTGCTTGATATATAATTAATTTCGACTGGATGAAGGACTGTGAGAAAATTAGTGGAGATGGCATAAAAGGGTTCAGCATTTTAATTTGGAAGCACTGATTGACCTGTCAGTGTGCAGAATAGATTACACTCAGCATGTCATATTTCCATAATAAGCTTACATTTGCCATGTGTTTATCCACTCCTGGTCATCTGGGCATTATATTCTGGCTCCATCTTTGGTATTCATGCAGACAACTGCAAAGAACCAAAACTCCCTTATCCCCTCCCTTATCTTCAACACCTCATCTTCCTCTTTCACACCTAGATAGGGATACTGGAAATAAAATCAACCGACGCTGTCAAAAATGAACTAGATAGGCATATTTTCGGATTCAGATTCAAATTTATCTATCACATAACACAGTGAAATGTGTCAATTATATTATCAAGGAATGTGTTGGGGCAGCCTGTAAGTGTCACCACATGTTCCACTGCTAACGTAGCAAGCCCGCAATGCTCAGCAAAACAACACAGAACACAACAAGCAACAAATAACAACAGCAAAACAAGCCCCGTCCCCTCTCCCAGCCACCCGCACACATGCATGGTCCTCCAGCTCCAGGACCGTCCTCCACCCTCCAGTCTCTAAGCTTTGGCCATTGAGTCTTGACTTCTGCGAAGACTACATAGAAAGTGCAAAGGCAGATCGAGGAGTATGCAAGCAGCCTGTGTCCTAACAATTCTACTCTCCTGGAATACATCTGTCCCCATATTCCCTCACTGTTTTCAATCACATAGCTTCACTGTCAGAAGCTATGTGATTGAAGAGAGCTGGTCTAAGCACGTTAGTACTCATGACCTTCTACAGGTGCGGAGCTGAAAGTGTCCTAACATGCTGCATCACTGTGTGGTATGGAAGCTGCTTTGCGGCAGACAGGGCGGCTCCACTACAGTAGTTAAACTGCCAGGTACATCATTGACACCAGCCTACCTGCAATCAAGAACATATAGACAGAAAGGTGCTGGGAAAGAGACCAGCAATATCATGAATGATCCCATCCACCCTGCTCATGGACCCTTTGTCTCACTTCCATCAGGGAAGAGGCTAAGTAGCATCCACGCCAGGACCGCAAAATCCAAAAAAATAGTAACTTTCCCCATCAGTTTGTTCCATGCCTCCACCATTCACCACAACTGTGTTATCACTCTCATTTCTTGTCAGAGTTTACTCATGTATAGAGAGACTCCTGAAACTAGTATCACTTTATGCACATATAACCAGTCTGTAGAAATAGGCCAATCTTACGCACTAATGGAGACTGTGGAGCAGATGATGTTGCCAATCTGAACCGACCGGGGTCTGCAAATGAGGAAATCGGGGACCCAAATGCACAAAGAAGCTCTGAGGCCAAGGTCTTGAAACATATTGATTAGTTTTGAGGGGATGATAGTATTGAAGGCCAAGCTGTGTTTGATAAAGAGCATTCTGATGTAGGCACCTTTGCTGTCCAGATGTTCCAGGGTTAAGTGAAGAGCCAATGAAATGACATCTGCTGTGGACCAGTTATGCTGGTCGGCAAATTGGAGCAGATCCAAGTCACGTCTCAGACAGAACATGATCAAGAGGTTAAGTTGTTCAGACCAAATATCAGAATGGGAAAGAAATGAGATCTAAGTGACTCTAACTGTGCTGTTGGTTGTTCATTGTTGGTGCCCGATGGGTGGTGTCAGTATCTCAGGAACTGTTGACCTAAACAAAAAAAAATATAGTGAGCATCAGTTCTGTGGGTATAATCACCTTGAGATCAGAGAACAATGGCCCTACTGGTTCAAGCTGTTGGGAAGGTGACAGTAACTCAAATAACCATGGATTACAACAATGATGTGCAGAAGATCATCTCTAAATACATAACACATTGTACCTTTAAGTGAATGGGCTGCAACAGCAAAAGACGATGAGCATACACTCGGTGATTGGGTATACCTAATAAAGTGGCTATTGAGTATATGTTATGAAGTTTGTCATTTTGTAGCACAAATGCAGAGTAATACATAACAGTCATAACAAGTTATAATAAGAAACATATAAAACAATATAAAAGTAAATTGTGCAAAAAGAGAACAAATAGTAAGGCAGAGTTACTATTACATGGCTTCATGGACCATTTAAAAATCTGATCGCAGAAGAGGTTAAACTGTTCACGGAATGTTCAGTGTGTGAGCTCAGGCCCCTGTATCTCCTCCTTGATCAGTTATGAGAAGAGGTCCTACTTGCTGAGGGTATTTAATGATAGATGTCTTTTTCTTGAGGCATCACCTTTTGAAGATGTCCTCCGTGGTGGGGTTGAGCCCATGTTAGAGTTGACCTCATTCGATCCTGTGTATTGAAGCCTCCAAACCAGAGGGTGATGCTACCGGTTAGAATGCTCATCTGTGGAAAATCACAAGAGTCTTCTGTCGCTTGCCAAACCTCCTCAATCTCCTAATGAAATATCAACACTGTAATACCTTCTTCCTAACTGTGCAATATGTTGGGCCCAAGATAGTCCTTCAGAGATAGACCAGAGTCATAAAGTAAGAGAAACATACAGGAGCATTTCATGGGGCTCCGTGCATTAGCGGTGGAGCAATTGATTCGAAAAGAGAGAAAGAGACTTATGAAAGCTAACACTTCATAAGCTTTCTTAACTACTCTTAACTACACATGTCAGGGAGTAGAGTTTATAAAAGGAGTATTTATGTGAAGAACAAAAGGTTGACAGGAGTGAAGGTAGGACCGATATAGTGATAAAAGCCTGGAGGCTGTGGATGTCAGCGAGGTCCTCAATGAATACTTCTCTTCGGTATTCACCAATGAGAGGGAACTTGATGACAGTGAGGACAATATGAGTGATGTTGATGTTCTGGAGCATGTTGATATTAAGGAGGTGTTGGAGTTGTTAAAATACATTAGGATGGATAAGTCCCCGGGGCCTGATGGAATATTCCCCAGACTGCTCCACGAGGTGAGGGAAGAGATTGCTGAGCCTCTGGCTAGGATCTTTATGTCCTCGTTGTCCACGGGAATGGTACCAGAGGATTGGAGGAGGCAAATGTTGTCCCCTTGTTCAAAAAAGGTAGTAGGCATAGTCCGGGTAATTATAGACCAGTGAGTCTTACGTCTGTGGTGGGAAAGCTGTTGGAAAAGATTCTTAGAGATAGAATCTATGGGCATTTAGAGAATCATGGTCTGATCAGGGACAGTCAGCATGGCTTTGTGAAGGGCAGATTGTGTCTGCCTGATAGAATTCTTTGAGGAGGTGACCAGGCATATAGATGAGGGTAGTGCAGTGGATGTGATCTACATGGATTTTAGTAAGGCATTTGACAAGGTACCACACCGTAGGCTTATTCAGAAAGTCAGAAGGCATGGGATCCAGGGAAGTTTGGCCAGGTGGATTCAGAATTGGCTTGCCTGTAGAAAGCAGAGGATTGTGGTGGAGGGAGTACATTTGGATTGGAGGGTTGTGACTTTGATCCCACAAAGATTGGTTCTGGGACCTCTACTTTTTGTGATTTTTATTAACAACCTGGATGTGGGGGTGGAAGGGTGGGTTGGCAAGTTTGCAGATGATACAAAAGTTGGTGGTGTTGTGGATTATTTTGAGGATTGTCAAAGATTGCAGAGAGACATTGATAGGATGCAGAAATGGGCTGAGAAGTGGCAGATGGAGTTCAACCTGGAGAAGTGTGAGGTGGTACACTTTGGAAGGACAAACTCCAAGGCAGAGTATAAAGTAAATGGCAGGATACTTGGTAGTGTGGAGGAGCAGAGAGATCTGGGGGTACATGTCCACAGATCCCTGAAAGTTTCCTCACAGGTAGATAGGGTAGTTAAGAAAGCTTATGAAGTGTTAGCTTTCATAAGTCGAAGGATAGAGTTTAAGAGTCACGGGGTAATGATGCAGCTCTACAAAACTCTGGTTAGGCCACACTTGGAGTATTGTGTCCAGTTCTGATTGCCTCACTACAGGAAGGATGTGGAAGCATTGGAAAGGGTACAGAGGAGATTTATCAGGATACTGCCTGGTTTAGAGAGTATGCATTAAGATCAGAGATTAAGGGAGCTAGGACTTTAATCCCTGGAGAGAAGGAGGATGAGAGGAGACATGATAGAGGTATACAAGATATTAAGAGGAATAGATAGAGTGGACAGACAGCGCCTCTTCCATAGGGCACCACTGCTCAGTACAAGAGGACATGGCTTTAAGGTAAGGGGAGGGAAGTTCAAGGGGGATATTAGAGGAAGGTTTTTCACTCAGAGAGTGGTTGGTGCATGGAATGCACTGCCTGAGTCAGTGGTGGAGGAAGATACAATAGTGAAATTTAAGAGACTACTAGACAGGTATATGGAGGAATTTAAGGTGAGGGATTATACGGGAGGCAGGGTTTGTGGGCCAAAGGGCCTGTACTGTGCTGTCTTGTTCTACGTCCTATGTTCTATTTCATGGGGATCATTGCATTAGTTGCAGACCAATTGATTCATTATTCATTAGCAAGAGCAAATAAAAATAAAGGAGGGTCAAAGTGGAGCAGCCATTGTGTGAGTGGACCATTGTGTGGAGTAGGAACTTGAGGCTCTGGCGAGGAGGCACAGTTAAGTAGCAGGTAAGGCTTTTGTAGTGGTTAAATAAAAAGTCACTAAATTACAGCTAATTATATAAAGTAGGGGTGATGCAGGATTAGGTGATGTGCTGTAGCTGCATGATATGGAAGCTAGTGGCCCCCATTGTGGTTCCTGGTGACCACATCTGCAGCAGATGTTGACTCCTCAAGGAACTCAGGATCAAAGTTGATGACCTGGAATCTGAGCTTCAAACACTGTGGCACATCAGGGAGGGGGAGAGTCACCTGGATTCCCTGTTTCAGGAGGTAGGCACACCATTCGATTAGCTGCCTCAAATTCAGTTTGTGGTCAGAGACTGCCAGTGAGGCGAGTAGTGGGATCCAAGAGACAGTGCTGGAAGAGCCTTAGGCCTTGAGCTTTCCCCACAGGTCTGAGATTCTTGCTCCTTATGTGGATGAGAGTGGGGGCTGTAGGAAGGATGAGCAACTTAACTGTGGCACCATAGTTCTGGGAGGTATTCAAGAAGGGGCAGAGAAGAGAAATTTAGTGATAATTTGGGATAGTATAGTCAGAGGAATAGACAAAGTTCTCTGTCACAAGGATAGAGCATCCTGAAGGCTGTGTTGCCTGCCTGGTGCCCAGGTTCAGGAAATCTTACTGGCTTTCAGAGGAATTTGCAAAGGGAGGGAAAAGGTCCAGCTGTTGTGGTCTATGTGGGTACCAATGATATACGCAGAATAAGGAAAGAGGTTCTGTTGAGGGAATTTGAGCAGCTAGGGACTAAATTAAAAAGCAGAACCAAAGAGGCAGTAATTTCTGAATTACTACCTGAGCCATGTGCAAATTAGCACAGGCTCAAGAAGATTAGAGTGTTAAATGAGTGGCTCAAGGATTGGCGTGGGAGAGGTGGATTCATGGCAAATTGGCACCAGTATTAGGGAAGGAGGGAGCTGTACCAATGGGACAGGCTCCACCTGAACCATGAAGGGACCTTGATCTTAGCGAATCAGATAACTAGGGCTGTGAATAGGGCTTTAAACTAAATAGCAAGGGGTGAGCTCAAAAGATTAGAGAAGTAAGGATAAAGTAAAAAAGAAAAATGTGGATAAAGATGAAGAAAAAGTAAAAGATAAAAAAGAGAAAAGAAAAAGTGGAGTGAAGGAACGTCAAGTGCAAAAGAGTAAAAGATTATAAGATTTTAAAAACACAATGTGAGTATTTGAATGCCCGTAGTATTCAAAACAAGGTCAGTGAACTTAAGACATAAGTCAGTATGAACGGGTATGATTTAGTGGCCATTACAGAAATGTGATGCAGAGTGGAGAGGATTGGGAATTAAATATCCAAAGGTATCAGGTAATACAGAAGGAGAACTGTGGTTAAGAAGGCATACGGTGTATTGGTTTTCATCAATCATGGAATTGAATTTAGGAGCCAAGAGGTAATGTTGCAGCTATATAGGACCCTGATCAGACTCCACTTGGAGCACTGTACTCAGTTCTGGTCGCCTTACTACAGGAAAGATGTGGAAACCATAGAAAGGGTGAAGAGATTTACAAGGATGTTGCTTAGATTGGGGAGCATGCCTTATGAAGGCAGGTTGAGTGAAATCGGCCTTTTCTCCTTGAAGCAATGGAGGATGAGAAGTGACCTGATAGAGGTGTATAAGATGATGAGAGGCATTGATCGTGTCAACAGTCAGAGGCTTTTCCCAGGGCTGAAATGGCTGCCACAGGAGGGCACGGGTTTAAGATGCTGGGGAGTAGGTACAGAGGAGATGTCAGGGGTAAGTTTTTTACTCAGAGAGTGGTGAATGCGTGGAATGGGCTGCCGGCAGTGGGGGTGGGGGTGGATATGATAGGGTCTTTTAAGAGACTTTTGGATAAGTAGATGGAGCTTAGAAACATAGAGGGCTATGGGTAAACCTAGTCATTGCTAAGGTGGGGATATGTTCGGCACAGCTTTGTGGGCCGAAGGGCCTGTATTGTGCTGCAGGTTTTCTATGTGCAGGAAGGTAAGGGAGGTGTGGTGGTGCTCTTAATCAAGGATGAGGTCCGGGTGATAGTGAGAGACAATATAAAATCTAGGGGGCAGAAAGTTCAATCCAGCTGGGTAGAAATTAGAAATAGTAAAGGAAAAAAATATTGATGGAGTTGTCTATCAGCCACCGAATAATAACATAACAGTGGCACAGGCAATAAACAGAGAAATATCTGAGGCATGTAAGAATGGAACAGCAGTTATCATGGGGACTCAAGTTGGTCGAGGCAGTCCTGAGGAAGTCTTTATAGAATGCAACCATGATGGCTATCTTGAACAGCAGGTTACTGAACCTACAAGGGAATGTGCTATCTTTGATCTGGTCCTGTGCAATGAGACAGGTAAAATTAGTGAACTTGTAGTTTGGGATCCTCTTGGAAAGAGTGTTCACAGTATGATTGAGTTTCTCATACAAATGGAGGGTGCAATAGTTTGATCAAAAACCAGTATACTGTATTATGCCTAAACAATGGGAGGATTTGTAGACTGGGAACTCAGGCTTTATGGTGTGACAGTTGAGGAACAGTGGAAGACTTTCAAAGAGCTTTCTCATGGTACACAACAAAAGTATATTCCAATTAAAGGCAAGGACAGTAATGGTGGGGAAACTTAGTTGGATAACTAAGGAAATAAAAGAAGGCATCAAACTAAAAGTTCGTGCATACAAGTCGCCATGAGTAATAGGAAACTGGAAGATTGGGAAAAATTTAAAAAGCAACAAAAACCCACAAAGCAAGCAATAAAGAAAGGGAAGATAGATTACGGAAATAAACTAGCACAAAACATGTCGAATAGAGATGTTATGGATACCATGGAGGTGAAGACCTCAATACAATAGCTAGCACTAAAGAGGTAGTGCTGAACAAACTTGTGTGCCTGAAAATAGATATGTCCCCTGGTCCTAATGGAATACATCCCAGGGCACTGAAAGAAATAGCAGAAGTTATAGTAGAGGCTTTAGTGATAATTTACCAAAATTCTCTGGACTTTGGTCAGGTCCTGATGGATTGGAAGACGGTCGATGCCATGCCACTGTTCAGAAAAGGATGTAGGCAAAATGCAGGTAACTATAGGCCAGTTAGTTTAACCTCTGTAGTTGGGAAAATGCTTGAAGCTATCATTAAAGAAGAAATAGCAAGGTATCTGGAAAGAAATGGATTCTTCAGGCAGACGCAGCATGGATTCAGCAAAATCAGTCCTGTTTGACAAATTTCCTGGAGTTCTTTAAGGATATAATGAGCACAGTGGATAGAGGGGAACAGTTGGACATTACTTACTTGGATTTCCAGAAGGCATTTGATAAGGTCCCACATAAAAGACTTATCTATAAGATAAGGATGCATAGAGTTGGGGATGATGTATTAGCTTGGATAGAGAAATAATTAACTAATAGAAAGCAGAGAGTTGGGATACATGGGTTGGCAATCAGTGGTGAGCGATGTGCCGTAGCAGTCATTGCTAGGCCCACAGCTGTTCATGATCCGGAAGAGGGGACTGAGTGTAGTATATCTAAGTTTGTTGATGATACTAAATTGAGTGAGAAAGTAAATTGTGCAGAAGATATGGAGAGTCTGCAGACAGCTATAGATAGGTTAAGTGAGTGGGCAATGGCCTGGAAGATGGAATTCAAAATTGGTAAATGAGACGGCCACTTTGGATGGAAAAATTAAAGAGTAGATTGTTATTTAAATGGTAAAAAAATTCAACATGTTGCTGTGCAGAGGGGCTTTGGGGTGTTTGTGCATGAATCACAAAAGTTTGGTTTGCAGGTGCAGCTGGTTATCAAGAAGGAAAACGGAATGTTGGTCTTCATTACTAGAGGGATTGAACTTAAGAGCTGGAAGGTTATACTGCAATTGTACAGGGTACTGGTGAGGCCACGCCTGGAGTACTGCATGCAGTTCTGGTCTCCTTACTTGAAGAAGGACATACTGGCTTTGTAAGTGTTGCAGAGGAGGTTCACCAGGTTTTTTCCCAGAGATGTGGAGGTTAGATTATGAGGAGAGATTTAGTCATCTGGGACTGTACTTGCTGGAATTCAGAAGAATTAGGGGAGATCTTATAGAAACATATAAAATTATGAAAGGGATAGATAAGATAGAGGCAGGAAAGTTGTTTCCTCTGGTAGGTGACGCCAGAACTAGGGGACATAGCCTCAATATTTGGGGGAGTACATTTAGGACAGAGATGAGGAGGAACTGATTTCCCGGAGAGTGGTGAATCTGTAGAATTCTCTGCCCAATGAAGCAATGGATGCTACATTAGTAAATATATTCAAGACAAGGTTGGATATATTTTTGCATGGAAGGGGAATTAAGGATTAAGGATGAGATGAGTCCATGGCCAGATCAGCCATGATCTAATTGAATGGTGGAGAAGGCTTGACGGGCCAGATAGTCTACTCCTGCTCCTTCTCCTATTTCTTATGTTCTCAGTTACAGGATCTTCAGTCATCTAGTCTGTGCCAAACCATGTAAACTACCTAGTGCCATCAACCTGCACCCAGACCATAGCTCTCCATCCATGCACCTATCCAAACTTTTCTTAAAAGTTGATATTGAGTTCTCAGTAGAGCTTACTCCACACTCTCTACCCACTGGGTGAAGGAGTTTCCCCTCATGTTGGAAAATGCATGGTCATGCACTTTGGTAGTAGGAATAAATGTGTGGACTATTTTAAACAGGGAGAAAATCCAGGAATCTGAGCTGCAGAGGGACCTGGGGTTAACTTGCAGGTTGAGTCAGTGGTGAGGAAGGCAAATGCCATGTTAGCGTTCATTTCAATAGGTCTAGAATACAAGAGCAGGGATGTGATGTTGAGGCTGTATAAGGCACTGGTGAGGCTTCACCTTGAGTGTTGTGAACAGTTTGGGCCCCGTATCTTAGAAAAGATGTTCTGGTATTGGAGGGGGTCCAGAGAAGGTTCACAAGGATGATTCCAGGAATGAAACGGTTATCATATGAGGAACATTTGATGGCTCCTGGCCTGTACTCACTGGAATTCAGAAAGATGAGGGGGAATCTCATTGAAACCTTTCGAATGTAGAAAGGCCTAGACAGAGTAGATGTGGAAAGGATGTTTCTCATGGTGGGAGAGTCTAGGACAAGAGCACATAGCCTCATGATAGAGGTGTGCCCTTTCAAAGCAGAGATGTGGAGAAATTTCTTGAGCCAAAGATTGATGAATTTGTGGAATTTGTTGCCACATGGAGGCTAGGTCGTTGGGTGTATTTAAAGCAGAGGTTGATAGGTTCTTGATTGGACATGGCATTAAAGGTTACAGGGAGAAAGCTGGGAAGCTGAGGAGATAGAAAAAAGGATCAGCCATGATTGAATGGCGTGCAGACTCGATGGGCTAGATGGCCTAATTCTGCTCCTATGTCATGGTCTTATGATCCTCTTAGATGTTTCACCTTACACCCTTAAACCATGGCCTGAATTGCAGTCCCACTGAACCTCAGTGGAAAAAGCCTACTTGTATTTTCCCTGTCTACTGCCCTCATAGATTTGTATACCTCCATCAAGTGTCCCCTCAATCTCCAGCATTCCAAGGAATAAGCTCCTAATGTTTTCTTATAACTCAAGTCCTCTAGACCCGGCAACATCTTTGTTCTCTTTCTCTTTCAACCTTATTTACATTTTCTGTAGCTAGGTGATCAAAACTGCACACAATACTCCAAATTAGCCTCATAAACGTCTTATACAACTTCAACATAACATCCCATTTCCTGTACGCAGTACTATGATCTATGGAGGCCAATGTGCCTACAGCTTTCTTTACGACCCTATCTACTAGTGATGTCAATTTCAATGAATTTTAGACCTACATTCCCAGATCCCTTTGTTCTACCACACTCCTTAGAGCTCTACTATTCACTGTGTAAGACCTACCCTGGTAGGTCCTACCCAAGTGTATCACATTGCACTTTCTGTATTAAATTACGTCTGCCTTTTATCAGCCCTTTTTTCCAGCTGGTCAAGGACCTGCTGCAAGCTCTGATAGCTTTCCTCGCTATATGCTACATCCCTCATCTTCAAAAGTTCAAAGGTTCAAAGATGTTATAAAAGTATACAACTCTGAAATTCTTTTTCTCTGGGTAGCCATGAAACCAAGAAAGAAAAGAATGGTAGCACTATTATCTACCCCAAAATCCCCCTCCTTGCATAAAAAATTGAACAAGAACTGAACAGACTCATTAACACCCAAATCCCTCCTCCTGTACGAGAAAACAAACAAAACGGAACAAGCACATCAACCCCCAAATCCCTCCTTCCACACAAAAAAAAGAAAGACAGAACAGGCACATTGATCCCCAAATTCCCTTCCCTGCACAAAAAAACAAGAAAGATCAGGTGAAAAACACAGAGAATAAAAAACTATAAGACTGAAAAGAAGTCTATAGTCCAAGTTCATATCCAAAACACAGAAAACCTGGGTAACATTCTCAGGGTATAGTGGCAGGCTCTCCCCTTTCTGGTCGCAAAGCGATCAAAAGGCAGGCAGCCAGCGCTTACCTTCCCCATTCGCCTTGATGTTTCAATCTCCCTCATCACTTTAATCAGAGAAATAGAGTCAAACATCAGCTTGTGCCCTGTCCCGTAGCCTGCCTGCCGCAAGGTTCACATGGGCTGCCTCTGTCCCCAGAATCCTCTCAGAGACTGCAAAGTGCTCAAGCACCCTGTGTTCGCCTCAATGTTTCAGAATCCCTCGTCACTTTAATTGGTGAACAATAGAAGCTTTAGTCGGTGAAATGGAGCCAAACATTGGAGATGAAAAGGAATTCTGCAGCTTGCCCACCATGAGGTTTGTGAATGCTGCCTCTGTCTTCTGGAATCACCTTGGAGACTGCAGAGCACTGGAACATCCAAATGATCTCCAAACAGCAAATCACAGGTGGGAGGGCTGTAGATTCCTTTTTTGATTCCCTTTCCAGGATCCAGAATCACATCCAATATGAAAAACAAACGTAAAAGACATAAAAGAAGTGAAATATATGGTTTCATTAACTATCCAGAAGATAGAGAGAGTGCAGAGACGATTTACTAGGATGTTACCTGGGTTTCAGCACCTAAGTTACAGAGAAAGGTTGAACAAGTTAGGTCTCTATTCATTGGAGCGTAGAAGGTTGAGGGGGGATTTGATCGAGGTATTTAAAATTTTGAGAGGGATAGATAGAGTTGACGTGAATAGGCTGTTTCCATTGAGAGTAGGGGAAATTCAAACGAGAGGACATGATTTGAGAGTTAGGGGGCAGAAGTTTAAGGGAAACATGAGGGGGTATTTCTTTACTCAGAGAGTGATAGCTGTGTGGAATGAGCTTCCTGTAGAAGTAGTAGAGGGAGTTCAGTTGTGTCATTTAAGGTAAAATTGGATAGGTATATGGACAGGAAAGGAGTGGAGGGTTATGGGCTGAGTGTGGGTAGGTGGGACTAGGTGAGATTAAGAGTTCGGCACGGATTAGGAGGGCCGAGATGGCCTGTTTCTGTGCTGTGATTGTTATATGGTTATATCAAACAAAGTAGCATTGAACGTCGGCGCCATCTTGACCAGAAAGTCTTGGCGTCACCACAGATTTGCTGATGCAGTTAACCACAATATCATTCAGATCATTGACTTAGATGACAAACAACAATGCTCCCAGCACCGATTCCTGCAGCATACCATTAGTCACAGGCCTCCAGTCAGAGAGTCAACATTCTACTACCACTCTGATTTTTCCCATAAAGAAAATGTCTAATCTAGTTTACTATCTCATTTTGAATGCAAAGTGACTGAAACTTCTTGATCGATCTCCCATCCAGTGTCTTTCAAATGTCTTGCTGAAATGTTCTCTTGCATTTCTTATACTCCATAAGCACTCCATTTGTCACTGCGGCATCTGCTCTCAGGATGGGGCTCTTCATTCCAACAGAAGGAGATGGCCTTCTGTCCTCTCCTATTAGATTCCCCCTTCTCCAGCCCTGTATCTCTTTCACCAATTGACTTCACCCCTCCCATCCTCTCCTCATTTCTCCTGTCATCTTGTGTTTCTTCCTCCCCTCCCACCCCCACACCTCCTAACTTTGGCTCCTCATCTTTTTTTCTGCAATCCTGATAAAGGGTCTTGCCCTGAAATGCTGATTGTACTCTTTTCCACAGATGCTGCCTGATCCGCTGAGTTTCTCCAGCATTTTGTGTGTGCTGCTCTGGACTTCCAGCATCTGCAGATTTTCTCTTCTTTGTCATTTGTTCCTACCTGCTTACACCTCCTTATTTTTCTTAAACAAGGCCTCAGTATTTCTTGAAAACCAAGGTTTGCTAAACTTATTATCTTTACCTTTTATTTTGACAGGCACACACAAGCTTTTTATTCTCAAAATTTCATTTGTAAAGGCCTCCCACTTACCAAGTACACCTCTACCAGAAAGCAACCTGTCCCAATGCACACTTGCAGGATCCTTTCTGGTATCATCAAAATTGGCCTTTCTCCAATTTAGAATCTCGACCGGTAAACCAGAACTAACTTTTTGCATATTCACATTGAAACTAAAAGACTAGTAAAGCAACCACTCCCCCTTTAATCCCTCCTGCTCTGTCGCGTCTAAAACAACAGACTCCCATAATATTGAGCTGTCAGTCCTTTCCCTCCTGCTCTGTCGCGTCTAAAACAACAGACTCCCATAATATTGAGCTGTCAGTCCTTTCCCTCCTGCAATCCACTAATGGCTACGATATCATAATATTATTTGATCCATGCCTTGAGCTCTCCCCATCATCGGTAGTATCTGCCTCAAAAAGAAAATAGCCATCATCAAAGATCCTCACCATCCGGGACATGCCATCTTCCAGCAGCTACCATCAGGCAGGAGGTACAGAATCCTAAAGACCCACGGCACCATGTTCAGGAATGGACATAACCCTTCTACTATTTGGCTTTTGAAACAAATGGAAAAAACCTAGTCACTACAGTTTAGTAACACTTTGATCATTTTGGTTCACTTTGTACTGAAATGGACTTTTTCTTATTTATATCTAAATTTGTTCTTTCTTGTAAAAATTGTGTTTAATTTATATATTTTTGTTTTCTTGTGAATGCTGTTTATCAGAATCAGATTAGCTTTATTTGTCGTACATCCTCCATGTCGAAACATATAGTGAAATTCACTGTATGCATCAAATCAGATCTATGAGGTTTGGGCTAAGCAGCCTGCAAGTGTTGTCACACTTCCAACACCAAAATATCATGTCCACAACTCACTAACTCTAGCCCAGAAAATCTGTGGAACATGAGAGGAAGCTGGAGAATGTACAAACTCCTTTTAGATAGCTGTGGAAATCAAATCCCAATAGTAAAGCTTGCGGTGCAAAGCGATGCTCTAAGTTATTATGCTACCATGTGACACTGTGCCTGTGAGGCTGTATGTTTTTCATTGCACCTGTACGTACATGTATTTATGTATATAACAATAAACTTGATTTTGACTTTATCATGCAGTTAACTGAACTGAAAAAAGTGCTCGAGAAGCTGAAAGGAATGGTTATTGTAAATGCACTGAATCATTTACTTTATTCATTATGCTAACAAAATAGCACTCTGAGCCACACTTCTAAATTGAATTCCTGTCACTTTGTTAGTAAGTTAGACATTTGATACAGATTCTTTTTTATTTCTCTCCAAGCGAGAGCAATATTACTTTCATTTACTGAAAGTCTGCTGTGTCACTCCTGAATGCGTCATCTTCACTTCTCCCCAACTGCACCAACGCTGAGAAAGGTTAATCTAGAAACGGTGTTCCAACTCACTTTAGCCCATTAAAGATTTCTCCGTTAAGTAGATGTGGCACAAAGGAAAAAGAACAAATGTCAACAGGTAGCTTTCAATCAAATCTCCTTGACAGAATGATCTCAGTTTAATGAAGACCAAGAGAGTTGTGCCTCACTGTTATGTTGATGAGGCTGACCTTTCAAATTCTGGCAACTAAAATCAACTCTTCAAATGAACACTTTAATAAGTTGGCTGTGACAGTAAAAGCAGCACTTAGGAGTTAGGAAAGCTATTGCCTGATAAAAAAAATGCATTTTATTCATGATCCTGCCACTACTGAAATGCCTAGTGAGATCTGTCAGAGCAAAATGAGGCTTGACTGTAGAGTATGTCATGCACAAAAGCCTTTCTAGTAGATTCAGAATTATGTTCATTTTCAGCCAAACCTTTTTCTGCTTGATGTTATATGCTGCCTCTGGTCACTACCAAAATGGGACCTCATACCCAAGTACTTTTCAATACTGCACTCCTGCGGGCAATTAGGCAAAGCAAATTGAACAAAGTGCTCTTCCAAACAGAGTAGCATCCACCATCAAGGACACCCACCATCTAGGCCATGCTCTGTTCTCACTGCTGTCATCAGGAAGGAGCTACACCAGCCTTAGGTCCAACAGCAACAGGATCATGAAAAGTTATTATGCTGCAACCATCTGGGTTTGAACTAAAGTGGGCAACTTTACTCACCACAGCACTGAATTGCTCACTGAACACAACCTGCAGACTCACTGTCAAAGACTCTTCAACTCATGTTCTTAGCATTACTTATTTACTCATTTATTATTATTTATTTTTTCTTGGCTCAAGCTGGTAAAACCTGAGGTACGGGCATAGCCAAGCGCATTCATTTCTCAATTGCTAGAAACTTTCAAACTATCCCAGTGGTGTTTAGTATTGTAGCTTTCAGAAGATTTACATTGATATTACTGTGTAGGCCTGATTATTTAATGCTATTCTGTAGTGACTTTGGGATGATACCATTTGAAGATATTACCATTGGCACGATGTGTACCATGTTCATGTTCATGTTTCATCATTTTCCTCTTTTAATTCAACATATTTCTGGTGTTTTTGACTTGCTGATTTCTATATGTTGTGTGTGTTTGGAATGGTGAAATTTATTAAGTAAGCTGCTCTTGCTTATTAACCTGTAATATTATATCTGGATAATTATTATAGACTGTCCTATCAGTAATAGTGGACCGGTCATATTATAATTTGTAGGACTCAGACTCTAAAACTGAATCAAGCTTGTATTTATATTATGGTATGGTGTCTTTCTAGAGCTTGTATTTTAAAGCAAGATTTTGGTGAATGATATTTGTTGGTGTGTACTTCTTGTCAGAATTGCATACGCTTGAGTGGAGTGCTGAATCCTGTTTTGATGATGAAAATATATGCTTAGAAGTTTTATCTGACTTGTGTAAATCTCCTTGTTTGATATTTCTCTTCCTTCTTCCTCCTAGGTACTGTTAATCTAAGTGCAGTCAAGCGTACATTGTGTTTTCTAAAATTTGTCATTTCAGTTCATATTTTGCTTTGTAAATTTTCCAGATCAGTTTTATTATTATGCAAAAAGAAGTTATGCAAAAAGAATACGATAAGCAACACGCACAAAATGCTGGAAGAACTCAGGTCGGGTCAGAAAAGTGTAAATAGTCAACATTTCGGGCCAAGCCCTTCCTTTAGGACGTTAATATGGGTATAATGAATGTGTTCATTTCTTTTGTTATATATTTAGCTCTCTTTGGCAGATTTTCTTAAGCCTTGAAGTAAATTCTGTCAATAGTTTTTTTTTTCCTTTTGTCACATTATGATCTGTTTTCTTTGCTTGTTGATGATATCCTAGATTCTTATATGTTTTATGTGCATCCATCTGTTGTGTTGTCCTACTGCTTTGTTTCATATTCTTCTAGCTCTATTGCACCTTTCTTTATGTTTAATGCGATGCACTAATCTAGTCAAAAGTTCATGATTTTATCTTTAGAAGATTGTCCGACTATTTGAAATAATTGCTTAAGCTTTACTAGTGAAGGAGCGTATAATTTCAACTCATTCATGTATAGGAGTATCAAGGTATAATTATTTTGATTATTTCTAATTTGAGACCCTATGTTTGTCCAATTCAGGGAATTATACAGTGGGTTTACACCTAGACAAAGCCATAGTGGGGTTAGAGAGTCGCTTTGGAAAATGCCTTTGTTTATTTTTATAACCATAGTTGTTCTTTTTAGGTTGTTCGTAGATGGGGTGATTATAGTATGATAATGCTTTATCAGATGTTCTAGCAATTTCATAAGTATTGGGTGTAGGTTCTATAAATTAAGAGTTTCTACTTACCATGAGTGTGGGACAGAATCAAATGCTTTTCCTCCATCTTGATTTAGAATTACAGACTCTATTACCAGTTATTATCCTTTCTGCTCTTGTGCAAGTATATTGTGGTGTGAGTGGCGAGTATAGTGAGTGGTGATTACTCATGAAATGTATAATGCTACCATTTTATAAATAGTTTGTAAACAAGTAATAGGATGATATTTTGATGGGTCATTTGTGATTTCCCCTTTAGGCAAGACACAAGTTTTACCCTTTGTCAAAAACTCAAGCATTTTTCAGGATTTTTAAAATAATTGTTTATATGTATTAATTGGTACCAATGGGGGCAAGTAAATCTTTTCATACTAATAATTATGGATATTATCACTGCCAGTACTTTCCAAGTTGTGAGTATTTTTATAACTTCTTTTAACATATCTACTGTAACTTCAGATGTTTGCATTTCTTCAATTATGTGAGTGCATTCCTTTTCCTCTGAAATCCAGCTTGCTTCATGATTATGTATTGCCTTGTTTGAGCAGACAGTAGGCCAAAAGTTCATTAGCTTTGTGTTTGCTGGTAATTCTGTGATTGGGTTGGTGACACTTTGATGCATTGAATTCAGTTGTGTTCTTAATCTCCTCTGCCATTTTGGCGTTCTCATTTCATTACTCAGTTTTGGGTTTCTATTAATGAGTGTCTCATTTTGGAGACATTGCATTCTGCTGCTGTTAATGCTGCACAGTCTGTTGATGAGTGTAGTTCTTCAAATGTTTTAAGTTTTCCTAAATATTGTAGTAGTATAATATTACTGAATGTATTACCCCAAGAAATTCGACAAGTATATGAATAGCAAGAGGATAAGACGTGAGAGAATAGGACCAATCAAGTGTGATGGGGAAAAGTGTGTATGGAACTAGAGGAGGTAGAAGAGGTACTTAATGAGTACTTTGCTTCAGTATTCACTACAGAAAAGAATCTTGGCAATTGTAGGGATGACTTACAATGAACTGAATAGCATGAGCATGTAGATATTAATAAAGAGGATGTACTGGAGCTTTTCAAAAGCATCAAGTTGGATTAGTCACCGGGACAAGATGAGATGTACCCCAGGCTACTGTAGGAGGTGAGGGAGGAGATTACTGAGCCTCTGGCGGTGATCTTTGCATCATCAATGGGGATGGGAGAGGTTCCAGAGGATTGCAGGGCTGCAGATGTTGTTCCATTATTCAAGAAAGGGAATAGGAAGTTATAGACCAGTGAGTCTTACTTCAGTGGTTGGTAAGTTGTTGCAGAAGATCCTGAGAAACAGGATTTATGAACATTTTGAGAGGCATAATATGATTATGAATAGTCAGCATGGCTTTGTGAAAGGCAGGTCATGCCTTACGAGCCTGATTGAATTTTTTGAGGATGTGACATCCACTTGGAGTACTGTGCTCATTTCTGGTCACCTCACAACAGGAAAGATGTGGGAACCATAAAAAAAGTTCAGAGAAGATTTACAAGGACGTTGCCTGGCTTGTGGAGCATGCCTTATGAGAATAGGTTGAGAGAACTCGGCCTTTTCTCCTTGGAGTGACGGAGGATGAGAGGTGAACTGATAGAGGTGTATAAGATGATGAGGGGTATTGATTGTCTGGATAGTCAGAGACTTTTTCCCAGGGTTGAAATGACTAGCATGAGAGGACACAGTTTTAACGTGCTTGAAAGTAGGTACAGAGGAGATGTCAGGGATAAGTTTTTTATGCAGAGAATGGTGAGTACGTGGAATAGGCTGCTGGCGACAGTGGTAGAGGTGGATACGATAGGGTCTTTTAAGAAACTCCTGGACAGGTACATGGAGCTCAGAAAAATAGAGGGCTATGGGTAACCCTTTCTATGTATTCACAATTTTTGCAAATTTTGATGACATGTTTTGTTATATAGGATCTTTTTGTTCGGTCAATGCCCATATGTTCTGTTATTGTGGTGTTAAATGTTAAGGATAATTTTGTCTGTAGGCTCAGCTTCGTCATTAACACTCTACAGAAGCTCACCATCTGTGTTGTTGCTATTACTATCAGGTTGTGGAGCAGTTGTTCCAGTAATTCTATTTTCATCAGCGCTTTGGGTGGTGGAATATTGATCATTTTATTGCATAACATTGCTGTGGTCTTTAGGTTAGTTTCTTTCTCGCTCTCATGTAACTTCATGGTTTATTTGGTTTAATATTTCAGGCGGAAACCCTTCATCAGGACTGGAAAGAAATGGGGAAGAAGTCAGAACAAGAAGGCAAAGGGAGGGGAAGGAGCACCAGCTTACAGGTGATGGTGAAACCAAGTGAGGGGGAAAGGTGTGTGGGTGGGGGAGAGAGGGATGAAATAAGGAATTGGGTGGTGATAGGTGGAAGAGGTAAAGGGTTGAAGAAGAAGGAATCTAAAAAAGGGAAGTGGGACAGGCACCAGAGGAAGGTGGTGGCCAGATGAAGAGAAGAGAAGGGATTAGAGGGATTGGAAAATGAGAGAAATCACACATTTGATTGAGCTTTTTAAGGACTTGATAAAGATGGCTGTTGAAGGTATGGCAGCAGATGTTGTCTTTATAGACTTTATTAAAATCATAGTCCCTTGTGATTGGCTGGTCCAGATGATTAAGTCACAAGAGATTTTTTTAAATAAATTTTTTTTATTGAATTTTCAAATGGTTACAGAAGGAAAAAAACATTATCAACCCTTCCCCCCTCCCCCCTAACATATCCCTGTAGAAAGAGAAAAAGAAAGAAAGAAAGAAAGAAAGAAAGAAAGAAAGAAAGAAAGAAAGAAAGAAAGAAAGAAAGAAAGAAAGAAAGAAAGAAAGAAAGAAAGAAAGAAAGAAAGAAAGAAAGAAAGAAAGAAAGAAAGAAAGAAAGAAAGAAAGAAAGAAAGAAAGAAAGAAAGAAAGAAAGAAAGAAAGAAAGAAAGAAAAAAAGAATGCCTGGATATTGGAAGATCCCCACATGCTCCATGGAGTTCATAATAGCTTTAATATATATATTTATTTCTTTCCCCAAATAACCAATAATTTTATCTTCAGAGCACCTATATATTTAATCCTATCTTTTGTAAATAAGGGTGCCAAATTTTCAGAAATATTTCATATTTAACTCTTAAATTATGTTTTTTTTTCAAGTGGAATGCAGATAAAAGTAATATCTATTTTCATTTTCTTAATATATGTTAAAATTCTTATTCTTTTCACCGATCCATTAAGCCCATTAACATTAAAACTTTAAAAATTCAGTAAATTAGTCATTATATTTAACAGGGTTATTCCAGTCTATAGTAATACCTAACTTTCCAACTTTCGTAGTACTTTGGGGAATCTTTTTAAAATTCTCCGTTTTGCAATGTGTCTCCCCCTCGATTGTCTAGGCAAAGAAAGAAAGATTAAAGAAAAATAGATTATAAAGAAAAAAGATAACAAAATACACCCCTACTAATGTTGTGAATAAAGAAAAAACACAACATTACCCCCCTCCGTTGTGCGGGTTATGGCAATTGACATGATTACACATGTGAATCCTGCAGCAATCGATCTGAAGTTCCCCTAGCTCCCCCGTAACATAAAAAAGTATATCACTACTCTCGATTAATATTTCTCAAATTTTTACCTTTCTCCCCCTGTATCATATATTTAAGAGTATATTTAAATATATTATATATATATATATGTCCTTAAACATCCATCAACTCCAACTGTCCCTGTCTTCATCTTTAATCCATTTCACTTTTAAATCTTTGGCTGTGGTTAGCAAATATTTGGGAGTTCTTGTGCAAATTCTTCCACATTCCGATAACCAGTAAAAGATCTTCTTTTTCCGTCATCCAAAAAAATTATCAGGGTTGCCGTGTGGTGCAATATAAATTTATAACCCTTTTCCCATAAAACTTTTTTCACTGGGTTAAATTCCTTCTTTCTCTTCAAAAGGTCATAACTTATATCAGGATAGAAAAGAACTGTTTTCTCTTCTATCATCAATGGCCTGTTTCTCTTTCTGGCACATTGGACAGCCGCCTTCAAGATCTTTTCTTTACCTTGATATCTTAAGCATTTTATCAAGATTGATCGCGGGTTTTGATCAACTTGAGGTCTTGAAGGCTCTGCGAGCCCTTTCAATTTCAATTAACTGGGTTCCTTCTTCCATTTCCAAAATTTCCAGAATCCATTTTTGAAAAAAAGTTATTGGATCCTCTCCCCCTATACCTTCTTTAAGTCCAACAATCTTAATATTATTTCGTCTGTTAAAATTTTCAAGTACATCCACTTTTTCCAACAACTGTTTTTTTCTGATGTCCAGGCAGAAATATTATCTTCCATTTTATTCATTTTATCAATGGTGCCTCCCATTATTTCTTCCAAGTTTTTAATTTTCTTGTCCATTTTGTCCTGTCTTTTCATTATTTTATCAAACATAATCTTCATATTTTTAATATCTTTTTAATTACTTTTAATGCTTTTAATTCATGCATAATTTGCACCAAAGATTTTTTTATGTCTCCAACATCACCACCAACCTCTTCCTGTTGCTCTTCTTTGTTTGTCTCTTTGTCTTCATCTGATTTATCCAGAGAATCTGATTCCACCTCATATTCACTTTCACTTTCAGTTCCGATCATAGCTGGGATTTGCAGTTTGGGTTGCTCATGTTTGCGCATGCCCCTTCCTTCACGCATGTGCAATTCCCGTTGCTCTTTTTTTTGGAGACGGTTGATGTTGCTGCAGTTTCCTGTTCTGTATCGTTGGAGGTAAAATGCACTTGAGCCCAAGGCTCTTTCATGGCTGCCGGCCTTGATTCTTTGTCTTCAAAGTAGTAGTTTTCTTCTGCTTCTGTTTAGGAGACATATCTTAAGACAATCCTGAGTAGTTTATAAGCAATTTTTTAAAAGTATTTACTAACTTTTCTTCACTTAGACATTATTTTACTGTTTTTTTATGGGAGAGCTGGATTTCCACGTCTTGATCCTACATCATCATGTGACATCCCGCAGTCACAAGAGATCTGCAGAGATTTAGCAAATAGGTAGAAAATTAGCTTTGCCACAGAAAACAGATGGTAGTGATAGTGGGGTCTTTCTCAGAATAGAGGTTTGTGAGCAGTGGTGTTGTCAAATGACACATCAATTGTGAAATGACAGGTGGAGTTTAATCGGGGCAAACGCGAGGTATTGCAGGAGGGATGTAGACAAAAAATGACATGAAAGTTTTGAGTGATATTGGGGCATCACAAGTGGATAAAGTGGTTAGGAATGTTTATGGCATGATTGCCTTTATCGATCGGGACGTTGAATATCAATGTTTGAAAGTCATGTAGCATCTGTATAAAACTTTGGTGACGCCACATTTTGGAGTTTTGTACAGTTCTGGCCATCAAAATACAACAAATGTAGGGAGGTTTCGGAGAAGTGCAGAAGAGATTCACAGGATGCTGCATGGGTTAGAATTAATTATCTATGATATCTTGGCCAAACTTGGATAGTTTCTTCTGGAGCATAGGAGGCTGAGAAGGCAACATGAGAGAAGTTTATAAATTTAGAAGAGGCATAGATAGGGTGGATACTCAGAACCATATTTTTCTCAGAGTAGAAATGTTTACTACTAGAGTATATAGGTTTAAGGAGAGGGGTAAAGTTTAAAGGAGATGTGTGAGGCAAGTTTTACTTAACAGAGAGAGTGCTGGGTGCCTGGAACACATGGCCACAGGGGACAATAGAAACATGAAGGGTTTCACCTGAAACAACGACTTACTATTCTTTTTCATAGATGCTGCCTACTCTGCTGAGTTCTTCCTGCATCTCTTGTATTTATGATAAAATAGCAGAGTTTAAGAGGCATTTAGACAATTACATAAACAGGCAGGGAATAGTGGATATGGAGCACGTGCAGGCCAACGTGATTAGTTCAATTAGGATCATGCTTGGCACACACAAAGGCTACAGGGCCTGCTCAGGTGCTTTTCTGCTCTATGTCCCATATGTTCTAAGACAATTGCTTCATATCACCGGGAGTTTTATAATAGGAATAGTGAAGTAAAGGAAAATTGAATTCATTCAGAAACATGTTTATAATAATGAACAGACTAGAGAAATAGAGTCATAGATTCATACAGCACAGAAACAGGCACTTGACACATCTAGTTTGTGCAGAACTGTTAATCTATTAGAACCATTGACCTGCATCTGGACTATGGCCCTCCATAACACTTGCATCCATGTATTTACCCAAATTTCTCTTAAATGTTGAGATCTAACCTGTATCCATCAGTTCTACTGGCAGCTCGTTCTGCACTCTCACCACCTTTTGAGTGAACAAGTGCCTCCTCATGCTCGAAGTAAACATTTCACCTTTCACCCTTAACCTATAAACTTTTGTTCTAGTTCCTCCCAACTTCAGTGGAAAAAGCCTATTTGCATTTATCCGATCCACACCCCTCACAATTTAGTATACTATACCTTCATCAAATCTCCCCTCATTCACCTACACTCTAGGGAATGAAGTGTACACCGTTACGTACCCCGTAACTGGGTCACTTACCAGCAAAGATAGAGAGGTCCGTTGAAGTCTGATGGTACTATTTTTAACAGTATTTATTGATAAAAATACACAAAAATAATATCAATGCAAACATACAGATAATATACGTCGTCAATACTAAATCTAAAAGCGCGGGTATAATAATAATTAATAAGAAATAGCTCTATCATTGTCTAGGGGATAATGTATTGTCCGATGGAAATATAAAAGTCACTCAAGTTCATGCAGGCTACAGCCTTTTGTTGGAGAGAGAGAGAGAGAGAGAGAGAGACGGATTTTTCTTAGAACTCGCCCGTTTTCCTTTTTATGATGTCGATCCTTCGAGAGATCTGTTGGTGTAGCTGGTCACGGGTGACCAGCTCCTTTTGCTATTTAGCTAAGCCGTCTTCCGTGGTCAGGCCCACCAATTCCGAGGCAAATGGAAAAGGACGCACGTGGGCTTTTCATCGGCTTCGCTATTAAACGCTGTCACGGGATTTCTAGCGTTTCTCCTGGTGCGTCTAAAGGGGTTGTTCCCCAGACCCTCTTTTATCCTGACTCACAGGGTCTCAGATGTCAATCAGGTTGGGATGATGCAATCCCTCCACCAACCCCCTCTGCTCATTGCCTGCCGGCTTCAATGAATAGTACAGTACTCAATACACAATTCCAACTCCAAGAGATAATGGCCGTTATCCGTGGTTTTGTCTCTCGGAGGCCCAGGACACATTCCAAACCTTGAGGAATCTGCGTGTCTTTCTCTCATTTCCTGTGTCTCCTGACCCGAATTAATAGCGATCTTGCGATTCTCAAAAAGGAGCAGGCTACTTTGTACCCTTCGGCCCCTCAGAGTTGGGGCACAGGCGTAACAACACCTATTCAACCTTTCCCTAAAACTCAAGTCATCGTAAATTTTCTCTAAACTCTTTCAAGCTTATTGATATATTTCCTGCACATGCACACAATACTCCAAATTGGGCCTCACCAATGACTTATACAACTTCAACATTCAATACTTTGCAATGCAGCAATTTCACAGCCCATTTTACCTACCAAATGTTTCAGATTAGGGCTATAGGGGAGGGTTTAAATTAATTTGGCAGGGGGGTGGGAACTGGAGTGATAGAGCTGAAGATAGGGTAATTGATAGAATGTGTGGAAAGGCTTTGTGGAAGGACAGGCAGCTGTTAGGGCAAAATGCAGTCAGTGGGATGATATAAGGTATCATAGCGGACTAAAATCAAAAAGGGCGAATACAGGATTAATGGTTTTATATTTGAATGCACACAATTTTTGAATCAGGTCGATGATCTTGTAGCACAGTTAAAGATTCCCAGATATGATGTTGAGGGCATCTCTGACTTATGGCTGAAAGAAGATCATAGTTGGGAGCCTAATATCTAAGGATACATATTTTATCGAAAGGACAGTCAGATATATATAGGGGATAGTTTGGTTCCATTAGTTAAAAATGAAATCAAATCCTTAGAAAGAGCTGACTTAAGACTGGAAGATGTAGAGTCCTAGTGAATAAAGTTAAAAAACTGAAAGGGTAAAAAGACCCTGATGGGAGTTATATACAGGCCTCCAAACTGTAGCCGGGATGTGGGCTACAAATTACAACACAAGATAGAAAAAATATGTTAAAAGGGCAATGTTGCAATATTCATGGGAGATTTCAATATATATGTAGACTAGGAAAATTTGGTTGGTGCTGGTTCCCAAGAGATGGAATTGTAGAATGCCTACGAGTTGTCTTTTTGGAGTAGCTTGTGGTTGAGCCCACTATGTGAACAGCAATTCTGGATTGGGTCTTATGCAATGATCCCAAATCTGATTAGGGAGATTAAGGCAAAGAAACCCTTAGGAGCTAGTTATCATAGTATAGAGTCATTGAAACATAGAAAACCTACAGCACAATACAGGCCCTTCGCCCGACGATGCTGTGCTGAACATGTACTTAGTTTAGAAATTACCTAGGGTTACCCATAGCCCTCTATTTTTCTAAGCTCCATGTACCTATCCAGGAATCTCTTAAAAGACCTTATCATAACTGCCTCCACCACCGTCGCTAGCAGCCCATTCCACACACTCACCACTCTCTGCGTAAAAAACTTACCTCTGACAGACAGGCAGACATACCTTATTGATCCTGAGGGAAATACCTACTTCCAAGCACTTTAAAACTCTGCCCTCTCCAGCAAGTCACTTCAGCCCTGGGAAAAAGCCTCTGACTATCCACATGATCAATGCCTCTCATTATCTATCTCTATCAGGTCACTTCTCTTCCTCTGTTGCTCCAAGCAAAAAAGGCCGAGTTCACTCAATAAGGCATGCTCCCCAATTCAGACAACATCCTTTTAAGTCTCCCATGCACCCTTTCTATGGTTTCCACATCCTTCCTGTAGTGAGTTGACCAGAACTGAGCACAGAACTCCAAGTGAGGTCTGACTAGGGTCCTATACAGCTGCAACATAACCTCTCGGCTCCTGAACTCAATCCCACGACTGATGAAGGCCAATGCACCATATGCTTTCTTAACCACAGAGTCGACCTTTGAGTGTCCTATAGAGTTAGTCTCTGATCCTCCACACTGCCAAGAGTCTTGCCATTAATACTATATTCTGCCATCATATTTGACCTACCAAAATGAACCACCTCACACTTACTGGATTGAACTCCATCTGCCACTTCTCAGCCCAGTTTTGCATCCTATCAATGTCCCACCGTAACCTCTGACAGCCCTCCACACTATCCATGTGTCACCAGCAAATTTACTAACCCATCCCTCCAATTCCTCATCCATATCATTTATAAAAATCATGAAGAGTAGGGGTCCCAGAACAGATCCCTGATGCACACAACTGGTGCCCGACCTCCATGCAGAATATGACCTGTCTATAACCACACTTTGCCTTCTGTGGGCAAGCCAGTTCTGTATCCACAAAGCAATGACCCCTTGGATCCCATGCCTCCTTACTTTCTCAATAAGCCTTGCATGGGGCACCTTGTCAAATGCCTTGCTGAAATCCATATACACTACATCTACTGTTCTTCCTTCATCAGTGTGTTCAGTCACATCCTCACAAAATTCAATCAGGCTTGGTGTCCCCTTCACAAAGTCATGCTGACTATTCCTAATCATGTTATGCTTCTCCAAATGTTCATAAAACCTGCCTCATTGGTCTATAATTGCCTAATCCCTTTCTTGAATAATGGAACAACATCTGCAACCCTCCAATCCTCTGGAACCTCTCCTGTCCTCATTGATGATGCAAAGATCATTACCAGAGGCTCAGCAATCTCATCTCTCACCTCCCACAATAGCCTGGGGTATATCTCAACTGGTCCTGGACCTATCCAACTTGATGCTTTCGAAAAGCTCCAGCACATCCTCTTCCTTAAGATCTACATGCTCAGGCATTTCAGTCTGCTGTAAATCATCCCTATAATTGCCAAGATCCTTTTCCTTAGTTAATACTGAAGTAAAGTACTTAATAAGTACCTCTGCTATCTCCTCTGGTTCCATACACACTTTTCCACTGTCACACTTGATTGGTCCTATTCTCTCAGGTCTTATCTTTTTGCTCATTTCAAATTTGTAGAATGCCTTGGGGTTTTCCTTCATCCTGTCCACCAAGGTTCGACACCCAGTCCACCCAGATCAACATGTGGCTGAAGACATTGTGCAGGAGGGAGGGCTACAGATTTACTGATAACTGGACAGTTTTCCAGGGAAGGTGAGACCTGTTCCGACAGGATGGTTTACATCTGAACTGGAGGGGGAAAAATATTCTTGCAGGTAGAATTGCTAGAGAGGCTCCAGTGGATGTAAACTAGATACAAGGGGGGAGGGGAACCAGAGTGAAAGAACAGATGTATGGGAGAAGGAAGGAAAAGAAGATAGTAAAGTTGTTTGCACAGTTAGAGATAAACAGAGAGTAAGAGGTGGAGAATTTCTTAAATGCATTGATTTTAATGCTAGGAGCAATGTAAGAAAGATGGATGAGCTTTGAGCATAGATTGATACCTGGAAATATGATATTATAGCTATTAGTTGTTGCATGGTTGCAGGAGGGGTGTGACTGACAACTAAGTATTCCCAGATTTCATTGCTTCAGGTGTGATAGAATTGGAGGGACAAGAGGAGGAAGTGTTGCATTACTTGTCAGAGAAAATATTACAGCAGTGCTCTGGCAGGATAGATTAGACGACTCATGTAGGGAGACTATTTGGGTGGAACTGAAGAATGGGAAAGGTGTAGTAAGACTTACTACATTATAGTACAACTACATTATAATACATTGTATTATAGACCACCTAATGGGGAGTGAGAATTGGAGGAGCAAATTTGTAAGGAGATAGCAGATATTTGTAGTAAGCATAGGGTTGTGATTGTGAGAGATTTTAATTTTCCACACATAGACTGGGAAGCCAATACTGTAAAAGGGCTGGATGGTTTGGAGTTTGTAAAATGTGTGCAGGATAGTTTTTTGCAGCAATACATAGAGGTACCGATTAGAGAAGGGACAGTGTTGGATCTCCTGTTAGGGAATGAGATAGGTCAGGTGACGTAAGTATGTGTTGGGAAGCACTTCAGGTCCAGTGATCACAATGCCATTAGTTTCAATATAATTATGGAGAAGGATAGGACTGGACCCAGGGTTGAGATTTTTGATTGGAGAAAGACTAACTTTGAGGAGATTCGAAAGGATTTAAAAGGAGTGGATTGGGACATTTTGTTTTATGGGAAGGAAGTAATAGAGAAATGTAGGTCATTTAAAGGTGAAATTTTGAGTGTTCAGAATCTTTATTTTCCTGTTAGGTTGAAAGGAAAGGTTAAAAGTTTGAGAGAGCCATGGTTTTCAAGGGATATTGGAAACTTGGTTCAGAAAAAGAGAGAGATCTACAATAAGTATAGGCAGCATGGAGTAAATGAGGTGTTTGAGGAATATAAAGAGTGTAAAAAGAAAGAAATTAGAAAAGCTAAAAGAAGATACGAGGTTGCTTTGGCAAGTAAGGTGAAAATTAATCCAGAGGGTTTCTACAGTTATACTAATAGCAAAAGGACAGTGAGGGATAAAATTGGTCCCTTAGAGAATCAGAGTGGACAGCTATGTGTGGAGCCAAAAGAGATGGGGGAGATTTTGAACAATTTCTTTTCTTCAGTATTCACTAAGGAGAAGGTTATTGAATTGTGTAAGGTAAGGGAAACAAGTAGGGAAGTTAATGAAACTATGATGATTAAAGAGGAGGAGGTACTAGCACTTTTAAGGAATATAAAAGTGGATAAGTCTCCAGATCCTGACAGGATATTCCCTAGGACTTTGAGGGAAGTTAGTGTAGAAATAGCAGGGGCTCTGACAGAAATATTTCAAATGTCATTAGAAACGGGGATGGTGCTTGAAGATTGGCGTATTGCTCATGTTGTTCCTTTTTTAAAAAGGGTTCTAAGAGTAAATCTAGCAATTATAGGCCTGTAAGTTTGACGTCAGTGGTGGGTAAATTAATGGAAAGTATTCTTAGAGATGGTATATATAATTATCTGGATAGACAGGGTCTGATTAGGAACAGTCAACATGGATTTATGCGTGGAAGGTCATGTTTGTCAAATCTTACTGAATTTTTTTTAAAGAGGTTACTAGGAATGTTGTTGAAGCAGTGGATGTTGTCTATATGGACTTCAGTAAGACGCTTGACAAGGTTCCACATGGAAGGTTAGTTAGGAAGGTTCAATCGTTAGGTATTAATATTGAAGTAGTAAAATAGATTCAACAGTGGCTGGATGGGAGATGCCAGAGATGAGTAGTGGATAACTGTTTGTCAGGTTGGAGGCCGGTGACTGGTGGTGTGTCTCAGTGATCTGTACTGGGTCCAATGTTGTTTGTCATACACATTAATGATCTGGATGATGGGTTGGTAAATTGCATTAGTAAGTATGCAGATGATACTAAGATAGCTGGCATTGTGGATAATGAAGTAGGTTTTCAAAGCTTGCAGAGAGATTTAGGCCAGTTAGAAGAGTGGGCTGAAAGATGGCAGATGGAATTTAATGCTTATAAGGGTGAGGTGCTACATTTTGGTAGGACTAATCAAAATAGGACATACATGGTAAATGTATTATCCCAATGGCCAGAATTATCCCAAAGATGAAGGTGTATTTAAAGGGGGGTGTGGTAATAGTGGCTGACAAGAGAAACAAAACCAACATCAAAGCTAGAGAAGGCATATAATATAGCAATAATTAGTGGGAAGTTAGAAAACCAGGAAGCTTTTAAAAACCAACAGAAGGCAACTAAAAAGCAATGAAGAGCAAAGGAAAAGAGATATGAAGGTAACCTAGCCAATAACATAAAAGAGAAAAGAAAAAGTTTTTTCAAAGTAAAAGAGGTGAAACTGGTTGGAAACAATGCTGGTGAGATAGTCATGGGGAATGGGGGGGGGGGGTGCAAGGAAATGGTGGATGAACTGAAGAAGTATTTTGTGTCAGTTTTCACTGTGGATGACACCAGCAGAACACTAGAAATTTGGTAGGTGGTTAAAGTGAGCATAGTTGTTATTACTAGGGAGAAGGTGCTTGAGAAGCTAAAAGTTCTGAAGGTAGGCATCTGACCCTGATGGACCACACCACTGGTTTCTGAAAGTGGTAGCTGAAGAGATTGTGGAGGCATTAGTAATGATCTTTCAAGAATCAATTGATTCCAAAAGGGTTCAGGAGGAATGGAAAATTACAAATGTCACGCCATTCTTTAAGAAGGGAGAGAGGCAGCAGAAAGGAAATTAACGGCCTGTTATCCTGACTTTAGTGCTTGTAAAAATGTTAGAGTCTATTATTAAGTATGAAGTTTCGGAGTACTTAGAGGGACATGATAAACTAGACAGAAGTCAGCATGGTTTTCTAACGCAGAAGTCTTGCCTGACAAATCTGATGGAATTCTTTGAGGAATTAACAGGCTGGAAAGACAAAGTGTATGTTATTTATTTGGACTTTCAGAAGGCTTTTGACAAGGTGCCACACATGAAGCTGCTTAACAGGGTAAAAGCCCTTGTCGTTAAAGGAAAAATACTAGCATGTACAGAGCAATTGCTGATTGGCAGGAGGTAAAGAGTGGGAATAAAGGAATTCTTGTTTGATTGGCTGCCAATGACTGGTAGTGTTCCATAAGGGTTGGTGTTGGAACCACTTCTTTTTATTTTGTATGTCAATGATTTGGATGAAGGAATTGATGGCTTTGTGGTCAAGTTTGCAGATGATACTAAGATAGGTGGAGGGGTAGGTAGTGTTGAGGAAGCAGGGAGGCTAGTGAAGGACTTAGACAGATTAAGGTGAATGGGTAAATAAGTGGCAGATGGAATACAGTGTTGGGAAGTGAATGGTCATACACTTTGGTGGAAGGAATAAAAGCATGGATTATTTTCTAAATGGGAAGAAAGTTAAAAAACTTGAGGTGCAAAGGGATTTGGGAGTCCTTGTGCACAATTCCCTAAATAATTTGCTAGCTGAGTTGGTGGTGAGGAAGGTAAATGCAATCTTAGCATTCAATTTGACTGGATTAGAATATATAAGCAAGGATGTAATGCTGAGGCTTTAGAAGGCATTGGTGAGGCCTCACGGAGTATTATGAGCAGTCTGGACCCTTTATTTAAGAAAGGATGTATTGGCATTGGGGAGGGTTCAGAGTGGATTCATGTGGATGATTCCAGGAATGAAAATAATACCACATGAGAAGAAATTGATAGCTCTGAGCTTTCATTCACTGGAATTCAGAAGATTGAGCGGGATCTCACTGAAACCTATTGAATATTGAAAGGCCTAGATAGAGGTTATGTGGAGAGGATGTTTCCTTTGGTGGGGAGTCTAGGACCAGAAGGCACAGCTTCAGAATACGGGAACATCTATTCAGAAGTAAGCTGAAGAGGAATTTAACCAGAGTGTGGTGAACCTGCGGAATCCTTTACCACAGGTGGCTGTGGATGCCAGGTGTGTTTAAGGCAGAGGTTAATGGGCTCTTGATTAGCCAAGGTGCAGAAGGTTATGGAGAGAAGGCAGGAGACTAGGGTTAAATGGGAAGTAGGACAGCCATGATGAAATGGTGGTGAGGACATGATGTGCCAAATGGCCAAATTCTGCTCCTATGTCTTATGGTCTATGGTCTTATGCCATGATGAAATGGGATGAATGGTATTATATTATGGTATTATATTGAGAGGTAGGAAAGCAACTGCAAGCTTGACTGGACAAGTTTGCCTGATTATGGCTTCTTATAAGACCACAAGACATGGGAGCAGAATTATGCCATTCAACCCATTGAGCCTGCTACACTATTCCTTCATTGCTGATTTATTATTCCTCTCAACCCCATTCTCCTGTCTTCTGCCATAATCTTTGACCCCATACTGTCAACTCCATCGAGTCAAAACACCTAATGACTTCCTTTTATACTGTGAGGGAATATTTCTGTCACTGGCACCACAAGTTCCTGAGTGCTTTCACCACAATCAGCACTAAACTCTCAATAGTGAGTAATCTGGAAGATTTGTTGCTTGAGGGATGCCTTTTGGATGGGTTTCAGATTGAAGGTGACAATTTCATTATTTACCACACAGAGCAGTCATTGTTAAATAAAGTGTTGCAAGAAAATTTACATGAGAAAAATGTTGGCAACGTATACTGGAATTACATACAGGCACGTATTTCAAAGAAGTAGAAAATATGGAAAATATAGGTCTCTACCAGTAAAAGAAATGACACTAGAGTGTATTTCTAAAATTTTCTGATTATGTTGTATTTTAGGTTTTCTACTTATTTTCACATATTTTCTGTGTTTTATCTGTTTATAAAGATTATTCCAACAGCTACTGTTATTTGCAATGGCGAAAGGCTCACGTTTTTTCTCACAAAGATCACTGTAAAAGCAGGGAAGTTGACTTCTATCAATTCAAGATGAAGTTCAGATAGTTGCTGCTGTTCCAAAGATCAAAGCAATCCTTTGATCTATTTGAAGTGTTGTTTGCTGATTAAAGTGAGCATGAGGCACAACGTTCTACCTGCAGGGACCTCTGTGATGTGAATGAGCTAATTTATTGACCAATGTCAGGATGTGGAAAAGTCATGACTTGAGTGAATTTTCAGAGGTTAAAATGAATGTTCATGACTGATAGCAGTCTTGTACAAGTGTGAAGTTTGAATGGCACATATTGTGCTTAGTGGTTAAATTTACGTTTGTAGTCTTATGTAATTTCAAGTCAAGTTAATCAATAAAAGGAAGACATGGAATATATTGCAGCGGGTTCATTTCTGCATTTCCAAGGTTCCCAGGATACAAGCGTTCAGAAAGCATAAGAAACTAGCTGTGTACTTTTAAAATACACTGAAGCATCTCAATGAAGAAACCTGCTGGCTATATATGGAAGTTACTTGCATAAGAGGTAAATTGGTTCATTATAGTCACCCGTACTGGGGTACAGTAAAAAACTTGCCTTGCACTCTGTTCCTGCAGATCATTTCATTACCACAGTGCACTGATGCAGTACAAGAGAAAATAATAACAGAATACAGAATAAAGTGTAACAGTTACAGAGAAAATACAGTGCAGAGCAGATAGGCAATAAGGTGTAAGACCATAACACAGTAGATTGTGAGGTAAAGGTTCCACCTTTCTGTACTAGGAGACTATTCAATAGTCTCACAACATAAGTTAAGACTGTAAGATTTAACAGTGAGATAGAAGCCGCTCTTTAGTGCTTTTAGGCTTTAGTATCTTGTCAACACATGCTAAATGCTGGAGGAACTCAACAGGCCAGGCAGCATCCCTCCAGCATTTTGTGTGTGTTGTATTCTTTGGATTTCTGGCATTTGCAGATTTTCTCGTTTTAGTGTCTTTTTCAATGATGGAGGAGAAGAGAGAATGTCTGGCATAGGTGGGGTCTTTGATTATGCAGTTTGCTTTAGTCAGGCACTGAGAAATGTAGATGGAGTCCACAGAGGGGAGGCTGGTTTCTGTAATGTGCATACCAGTGTTGACGACTCATGGCAATTTCTTGCAGGCATGGGTAGACCATGATGTATCTGGATAGGATGTTTTCAATGGTGCACTGATAAAGTTGGTGATGGTCAGACTTGACATGCCAAATATTATTAGCCTCCTGAGGTGCTGGTGAGTTTTTATTGCCATTGTGTCAATGTGGTTGAACCAGCACAGGCTGTTGGTGATGTTCACTCATCCCACTATATTCTTTTCAATAAAACACAGCAAACTTCTGTGAAATTATAACAAAAACAGAAAATACTGGAGAAGCATAGCAGGTCACAAGTTGCTGTAAGGTTGCATGAGAGTGGATATTACTGAGTATCAGAAACAATGGTCACACATATGAGAAGAGTTTTTTATTGAAAGCTTTTGAATGAGAGTTAAGAGATAAACCAAAGAGAAATGAATAACTGGGTTACTTACGTAAGTCTTTGTCTTTATTAGTCAACTTAGTCACAAAACCTATAATGTTTCTTGTAACTAGTTCACTTCTAGTTACTTCTTTAAACTGGATCAATGTGAAAACCTGACTTGGTGACACTTTTATTCTAAATAGAGCAGGGCATCTCTACAACCCACACCTTCAATCCCATCTCAGTGATTGGAACACCTGACTCCAAATAACATTTGTAGAAGGCATTACCAATTTTTCCAACAAATACATATTATATTGGATCATTTTTCTCAATAAATAAATGAACAAGTATAATGTTTTGTGTTATTTATTTAATTGCGTTCTCTTTATCAAGTTTTAGGATAGGTGAATATATTTCACATGTTAGGCCATATTTATGTAGAAATAGAGAAACAAACTTCCTAGCATCACTATATATATTATGTATGCCAACTGAACATTAATCAAAATCAGAATCAGGTATACGATCAGCATCTCTTATGCTGTGATTTTTTCCAACAGCCGTACAGAGCAAAGACATCTAATTATTATGAATTAGTAAACAGTGTAAAACAAAAAAAAAGGCAAGCTATTGTTTTGTACATTTTATAGTAAAGTATATAACTGTAGGCAGAAATTAAAAGGCCAGACACAAGAGAAAAGTTTGGTCCGAATGATCGCTAATATATTGCCCAAAGAATGCACCACATTTTTGTTTTAACAAAGTTATAGGTCATCCTAAAGGTTGTCAAAGTCATATAAAGAGCATGAACTTTAATTGGAAGATTTACAGAGTAGTGGTGTCAAGGTTCGAGTTGTCTAAACTTGTGTACTTGGCTTTATGTCATGTTTCATGTTGATGTGTTGCAAGCTTGGCACTATGTTGCAATATAACACAATGGGTGCAATCTTAGCAACTAGCTCTTAAAGGTCATGTTACAAACAAGGAAGCAACACTCTGTTAAATGAATAAATACATGCATAATGGGAGATGGAGGAGGGTGGATCAGAATCTGTTGCCTCTAGCGTGCCAGCGTCCAGGACACCTCAGATAGAGTCCTCAGCATTTTTAAGTGGGCAAGTGAGCAGCCAGAGATCATAATCCATGTAGGTACCAACGACATAGTGATGAGTTTCTGCAAAGTGAGCTCAGGGAGCTTGGTGCAAAGTTAAAGGGCAGGATCTTCAGGGTTTTGATCTCAGGATTGCTACCTTTATCACGTGCTAGTGAGGTCAGAAATAAGATCATACAGTTCCACATGTGGCCAAGGAGTTTGTGTACGAACGAGAGTGTCAGATTTTTGAACCATTGGGCTCTCTTCCAGGGAAGGTAGAATCTGTACAGAAGAGACTATTTGCACCTGAACTGGACGGGGACTAATATCCTCGTGGTAAGGTAAGGTTTATTAGTGCTGTATGAAGGAGTACAAACTAGAGTTGTGGGGGATGGAAACAGAATGCTAAAGGTTCAAAGGCTCTGAGATTTGTCTTCTCCAGAGAGCCGTGAAATAAAAAATGAACATGAAAGTGATTTTCAGAGAGAACAAATAAGAATGGCATCCCAATCATTAACCCCCATCCCCTCCCCCACATAAAACGCAACAAGAACATCAGCCCCCCCCCCCCAAACAACCCCTACCCCTACTAATAGAAGGCAACAAGGACATCAACCCCCAAACCCCCTCCCCTCACACAACAACATGGAAAAGGAATAGATGAACAATAAATACACAGACTGTAAAAACATGAGTCTGAAAGAGCCCACAGTCCATAAACGCAGAAAATGTTTCCATCTTCCGATGTCACCAACGTTCATTGAAAGAGTGGGATACAGAGGAAGGTGGAGGCCTACCCACCTGCCCCAGCAAGCCACACAGCGATAGGCCGTAGGCAAGGTAGGCAGTCGGCGCTGAACTCTCCATCGTAATCCACATTCACTTTGCTGTCTCAATTTTTCTCAACTCTTCAATAGGCAATTAATGGATACTTTAATTGGTAAAATAGAGTCAAACATCATCTCCCAAATTTCTTCACATTGAGGCCATCCAAGTACATATGCTTGCTTCCCATATTCTTCTCAGAGTCAGCAAAGACAATCAATCTCCAAGCTGTAAATCATAGGCTCCAACAGTTGCAGAAACACATTTAAAATGAGAAACAGATGAGTAAAGAAGTAAAATAGACATTTTCATTGGCTATCTAGAAGACATCAACTGAGGGAGCTTTGTACACTGGTGCTGGAACAGATAGTGGAGTGGTTGTGGAGACAGATGTTGTAAAGACCTCAGACAGAGTCAGGAATCAAAAGGTTTTGAGTGGTGTGACTAATGTTCTGAGCTGCCTATGTTGCAATCCAAGAAGTATTATAGAAAAGGTAGATGAATGCAGGTCATGGATCAACGCATGCAATTATCACATTGTAGCCATTAGTGAGATTCGGTTGCAGGACAGGCTGGACTGGCGGTTTAATATTCCAGGGATTAAAGGGGGAGGTGTAGCAATTCCCCAAATGCTTAGGGAAAACGCCATTGTAGCACTCATTCAGGAGAGACTGGGAACTCATCTAATGTGGCTTTATGGGAGGAAATGGGGAATAAGAAGGTAAATATGGAAAAAGATTGGTCTGGCCCATGGTTTGAGATTCTAAATAGGAGTAAGGACCTGGAAACATAGAAAACCTACAGCATAATACAGACCCTTTGACCCAGAAAGCTGTGCTGAACACATACTGAATTTAGAAATTACCTTGGATTACTATAGCCCTCTATTTTTCTAAGCTCCATGTATCTATCCAGGAGTCTCTTAAAAGACCCTATTGTATCTGCCTCCACCACCGTCGCTGGCAGCCCATTCCACACACTCACCACTCTCTGCATAAAAAACTTACCCCGACATCTCCTGTGTACCTACTGCCAAGCACCTTAAAACTGTGCCCTCTCATGTTAGCCGTTTCAGCTTTGGGGAAAAAAAAAGCCTCTGGTTATCCACATGATCAATGCCTCTCATCATCTTGTTCATCTCTATCAGGTCACCTCTCATCCTCCGTCACTCCAAGGAGAAAAGGCCAAGTTTACTTAACCTATTCTCATAAAGTATGCTCCCCAATCCAGGCAACATCCTTGTGTATCTCCTCTGCTAGGTTTTCCACATCCTTCCTGTAGTGAGGCAACCAGAACTGAGCACAGTACTCCAAGTGGTGTCTAACCAGAGTCCTATATAGCTGTAACATTACCTCTTGGCTCTTGAACTCAGTCCCATGGTTGATGAAAACCAATGCATCTTATGCCTTCTTAACCACACAGTCTACCTGCACAGCAGCTTTTAGGCCACTTTGATGGCAACAGAAAGGATCAAGCAACTCTGGATTGGAACAGGCTATTTTCTGGCAAAGGTGTACTTGGTAAAGATGGAGGCCTTCAAAAGTGAAATTTTGAGAGGATTAAGCTTGCATGTGCCTATAAGAATAAAAGGTAAAGATAATAGGTTTAGGGAACCTTGGTTTGTAAGAGTCATTGCGGCCCTGGTTTAGAAAAGATAGGAGTTGTATAGCAGTTATAGGAAGATTCTACAGAAATGTTAAGAGCAAAAGTACTTTTTTAAAAAGGAGGGAGGGAGAAAACAGAGAACTATCGACCTGTCAGCCTGACATCGGTGGTGGGGAAGATGCTAGAGTCCATTATTAAGGATGAAATAGTGGCATATCTAGATAGCAGTGACAGGATTGGGTCGAGCCAGCATGGATTTACCAAGGGTAAATCATGCTTGACTAATCTGTTGGAGTTTTTCGAGGATGTAACCAGGAAGTTAGACGGGGGAGATCCGGTGGATGTAGTGTAACTCGATTTTCAGAAGGCATTTGATAAGGTCCCACATAAGAGATTGGTGGGTAAAATCAAAGCTCAGGGCATCGGGGGGAAGACATTGACATGGATAGAAAACTGGTTGGCAGATAGAAAGCAAAGGGTAGCGGTGAATGGGTGTTTCTTGGAATGGCAGGTGGTGACTAGTGGGTTGCCACAGGGCTAGGTATTGGGACCACAGCTGTTTACAATTTACGTCAATGATTTAGATGAAGGCATTGAGAATAACATCAGCAAATTTGCTGATGATACTAAGCTGGGTGGCAGTGTGACATGTGATGAGGATGTTAGGAGAATTCAGGGTGACTTGGATAGTCTGGGTGAGTGGGTAGATACTTGGCAGATGATGTTTAATGTGAATAAGTGTGAGGTTATCCACTTTGGGAGTAAGAACAGGAAGGCAGATTATTATCTGAACGGTGTAAAGTTAGGTAAGGGAGAAATACAAAGAGTTGTAGGAGTCCTTGTTCATCAGTCACTGAAGGTGAATGAGCAAGTGCAGCAAGCAGTGAAGAAGGCTAATGGAATGTTGGCCTTTATTACAAAGGGAATTGAGTACAAGAGCAAAGAAATCCTCTTGCATTTGTACAGGGCCCTGGTGAGACCACACCTGGAGTATTGTGAACAGTTTTGGTGTCCAGGGTTAAGGAAGGGCACCCTGGCTGTAGAGAAAGTGCAGCGTAGATTCACAAGGTTAATTCCTGGGATGTCTGGACTGTCTTACGCAGAGAGGTTAGAGAGGTTGGGCTTGTACATGCTGGAATTAAGGAGATTGAGAGGGGATCTGATTGAAACATATAAGATTATTAAGGGATTGGACAAGATAGAGGCAGGAAATATGTTCGAGATGCTGGGAGAGTCCAGTGCCAGAGGGCATGGTTTGAGAATAAGGGGTAGGTCATTTAGGACAGAGTTAAGGAAAAACTTCTTCTCCCAGAGAGTTGTGGGGGTCTGGAATGCACTGCCTCAGAAGGTAGTGGAGGTCAATTCTCTGGATGCTTTCAAGAAGGAGCTAGATAGATATCTTATGGATAGGGGAATCAAGGGATATGGGGACAAGGCAGGAACTGGGTATTGATAGTAGATGATCAGCCATGATCTCAAAATGGCGTTGCAGGTTCGAAGGGCCGAATGGTCTACTTCTGCACCTATTGTCTATTGCAAGGGACAAAACTGGTCCTCTGTAAGATCAAAATGGTAATCTATGCATGGAGTCAAAAGAAATGGGGGAGATCTTAAATGAATGTTTTGCATCTGTATTTACTCAGGAGACAGGAACTGAGTCTGCAGAAGTAAAGCAAAGTAGCAGTGAGATTATGGATCCCTTACAGATTACAGAGGAGGTGTTTGCTGTCTTGAGGCAATTTAGGGACAATAACTCCCCCAGGACCAGACAAGTTGTTCCCTTGGACTCTATAGAAAGCAAGTGCAGAAATTGCCGGGGCCCTAGCAGAGATATTTAAATAATCTTTAGTGACAGTTAAGGTACCAGAGGATTGGAGGATGGCTAATGTTGTTCTGGTAAGAAAGGTGATAAAAATAAACCAGAAAAGTTATTGGACTGTATTCTAAGGGACTGGATATATGAGTATTTGGACTGATTTGGGATAGACAGCATGGCTTTTGTGCCTGGTAGGTCAAGTCTAAACAATCTTATAGAGTGTTCCAAGGACATTACCAGGCAAGTTGATGAAGTCAAGGCAGTGGATGTTGTCTACGTGAACGTTAGCAAGGGCACTTATTAAGGTACTGCATGGGAGGTTAGTCAGGAAGTTTCAGTTGCCTGGCATTCAAGATGAGGTAGTAAATTGACTTAGACATTGGCTTTGTGGGAGAAGCCAAAGAATGGTTGTCTCTCTGACTGGAGACGTGATTAGTGGTATGCCACAGAGACTGGTGCTACATCCATTGTTATTTGTCATTGATATCAATGATCTGGATGATAATATTTGGATATCTGGATCAGAAAATTCACAGATGACATCTAGATTTGGGGTGTAGTGAACAGCGAGGAAGACTATCAGAGTCTGCAGTGGGATCTGGACCAGCTGGAAAATGGCTGATGAAATTTAATGCAGACAAGTGCAAAGAGTTGCACTTCATTAGGACCAACCAGGGTAGGTCTTACAAAGTGAATGGTAGAGCACTGAGGAGTGTGGTAGAACAATGGTATCTGGGAATACAGGTCCACAATTCATTGAAAGTGGTGCACAGGTAGATATGGTCATAAAGAAAGCTTTTGGCTCATTAGCCTTTATAAATCAAAGTATTGAGATCAGGTGATGGGATGTTAGGTTAAAGTTGTACATTGGTGAAACTTAATGTGCTGTTTTGGTCAACTACCTACAGTAAAGAAGTAAATAAGGTTGAAAGATTACAGAGAGAAAATTTACAAGGATGTTGCAGAGACTGGAGCACCTGAGTTATAGGGAAAGATTGAATAGGTTAGGACTTTATTCCTTAAAATGTAGAAAACTGAGGGAAGATCTGATAGAGGTAAACAAAATTATGAGGAGCATAGAGAGGGTAAATGCAAGCAGATGTTTTTTGCAGTGAGGTTGGGTGGAATTACAACTAAAGGTCATGGTTTAAGTGTGAAAGGAGAAAAGTTTAAGGTGAACATGAAAGGAGCTTCTTCACTCAGAGGGTCATGAGAATGTAGAACAAGCTCCCAGCACAAGTAATGTGTGCATGTGAGCTAGATTTCAACATTTAACATAAGTTTGGATTAGCACTTGGACAGTGGGGATACGGAGGTCTATGGTCCCGGTGCAGGTGAATGGGAGTAGGCAGTTTAAATGATGCAGCATGAACTAGATGGGCCAAATGGCCTGCTTCTGTGCTGTGCTTTTCTATGACTCTAAGCAAGTCTTTCATTGCATTTGTGCAGGTATGTATTTGTTCACATGATAATAAACTTGATTTTGACATTGGCTTGGCATCTTGAAGCTTCAAGTACAAGTAAATTTCCTTATATGTATGCCCTTGTTGGCTGAAGACCTGTCTCCTTGAATATTGACATTGGGAAACCTCATAGGGCAAGTGGCACAATCTGCTGCTAACAGTAAGAAGCCACAAGATTTAACAACAGCAGTGAGAATTATCCTTCCTCAGTTAGGGAGAATATCACCCAGAACTGCATATCTATCACAAGCAAGGCTTATGTGTGAGGCTGTTATTGGATTCAGTTGACAGCACAGGACATTAAAGAATGCAGTTTGCTTAATGGACTTTTAAAAATTTTTATATTTAGTGATATAATATAGTAACAGGCCCTTTCAGCCCAAAATGCCCATACAGACCAATCAACCTACTGGCCCATATATCTTTAGAATAAGGCATGAAACCAGAGCATTTAGAGGAAACAGGCGGTCACAGGGAGAACGTACAAACTCCTTACAGACGGCAGTGGGAATTAAACCCTGTCGCTGCTGCTGTAATAGTGTTATGCTATTGTACAGCCCCAGTGAGCCACCGTTTCAATGGTTGAAGTGGCTGTTTATAGAGTCATATAGTAAAGCAACATGCAACATGGTCCATGCCAACTTCAGCATCCTCCAGTTCAGTGAGTAAATAAGAACTACAGTTTCTCTGATGGGGAAGGTTGTTACTGTGACTGAATTAGATTATGCTCACACCAGAACAAAATGATGGAAAGAATAAAAACCACAGTCAATATAAAAAGATAGCATTTCCCCAATGGACTTGAAGGCACAGCAGTTTTTTTTAAGAATGGTTGTGTAAACAAATTTCTGGCCCAACTGTTTATTTTGAAACCTTGCTTCTTGAAAGGTTTCTGACATATTGAGAAATGGCTAAAATGGTGAGCTCTTGGCAACAGAAGTCATTGATATGCATTTTGTATGCGATGAGGTCTAAGAGATGTATTATGCCATGTAAAAAGGCCTGCAAATGATACACATCATTCATTGCTTTCCAGTGCTGTTCTGGTTGAGTTGAACAAATAGTCTGTCTCTCTTCAAATTTATTTCTTTTGATATGCAATATATTCTAGATAAAGATTAATCTCTCCTCATATTCTATCCTCTATGTATTGTAGACAGGTTAGCATCAGCCCTAAAATGTGAACTTGACAAAGTATCCCACCTACTCAGCATGATGGGAAAATAACACTCACGTCTTTTTTGTGAATGTTAATACTTCTCATAAAGTGAATGATGTCAATGCTAGAGGACAGAACAATCCTGATTATTAATTCAATGTGGCGTCAAGATCTTTCATCTCAATGTGTTATGGCAGGACTGCAACAGAAAAGATTTGGAGAATCTTAAACTGCCCCCCTCTGAGAGGCATTACACCATCCCACCCTCTCTGAGAGGCATCACACCAACCCCACCTCTCTGAGGCATCACACCATCTCCCCCCAAGAGGCATCACATCATCTCCTCCTGAGAGGCATCACACCATCCCTCCTTTTTTGAGAAACATTACGCCGATTCCCTCTCTGAGAAGAAAGATCATTGATTTAGTGCTGCCATATAGTCATTGTAACACACACAAAATGCTGGAGGAAATCAGCAGTCAGGCAGCATCTGTGGAGAAGAATAAACAGTCAAAGTTTCAGGCCGAGACCCTTCATCCGGACTAGAAAGGAAAGGGGTGGAAACCAGAATGTGAAAGTGGGGGGTGGGGGGTGTACAAGTTGGCAGGTGATAGGTGAAGCCAGATGAGTCAGTGCAGGATGGGTTATGAAGTGAGAAGCTGGGAAGTGATGGGTAGAAAAGTTAAACGGCTGAAGAAGAAGGAATCAGGAGAAAGCGGACCATGGGAAAAAGAGAAGGAGGTAGGTCTCCTGAAGGAGGTGATAGGCGGGCGAGGAGAAGACAAGGGGTGAGATGGGAGTGAGAATGGGGAATGGAAAAAGAGAAAGGAAGGGAGTAGAAGCTTCTGGGTTGGAGAAATTGATGTTCATGCTGACAGGTTGGGGCTACACAGACAGAATATGAGGTCTTTCTCTTCCAAGCTGAGAGTGGCCTCATCAAATGGCCCTTAACTGATGGGTTCTGCAACAGCTGGGCTAAGTCCTCCTACAGTCTCCTCATGAATTTTTATAATCAAGCTGGAGATAGTACTACAAATTTCTGACAACACACAAAATGTCGGAAAAACTCAGCAGGACAGGCAGCATCTGTGGAAAAAAAAAAGAGTACAGGCAACGTTTCGGGTTGAGACCCTTCATTGGGATGATATTACTACAAACTTCTATCCTTTTTGGTCTGTTTCTGAGAAATAATGTTTGTAAGAAGGTTTGGCTATGTTTCATATAAAAACATTTTCTCAGTTCATCATGGTCTATTATAAAAGGTACCATTTATGAAGTGCAAATTTAATGTGTTTACCAGGGTCAATTTAATTACTGCATGTGCTTTAAAAATCCTTTCTCCCCCAATGTTAGAAATATCTTTATTTTAGCTAAACAATGACACTTTAGTGAACAGCATTATAAATGATTTATTATTTCAGCCTATGATAATGACTAGAAGGCCACATCATAAAAGAGTTTGTTCGGTAGATAACCTCCATCTGCAAACAGGAATGCATCCCTTGTGCGCCGTAACCCTAGCAACACTGAGATGCTGGATGGGAAGAAGCCAATTATTATACAGGCAAATTGTGGTACAGCACAGCACTTCAACCTTAACATACGTGTTTAAATTATGGAATACAAAAAGACACGAGGGATTTCAGGAGGGGCAGAGAAAAGGTTGTTCCATCTTGATGACAGTCAAGAGAAAATCTCACCAACATTTGCCTCCAGAGAGTATTCTCAAATGTTGTAAAAAAAACTCTAATAAAATTGTAAATCACATTCCCAAAAGCAAACAACAAACCTGATGAAACTAACTAGCAGTGGTTCCACTCTGGGGAGTTGTATTTAGAATAGTGATCAAGTATTATTACCTTCTAGTCAGTAAATTAAGCAGCTGCTTGACTCAACTTCAATAGCAATGTGCTATACTGTACTGAGGTCAGATTGCTCCCACAACAATGAGGGGAGCATTTACAACTTGTTGCCCAGGTGGTAAAGTGAAGTCATGTATCCTCCACTATTACAAAAGATGCTTGGTTTTCCTTTACCAGAAGAACTTAAAGATTTCAGAAAATCAGTTCTCTACTGCCTTCTCAAAGAGAATTACAATTAGATAATAAATCCTGACCTTGCTTTGGATACCTGTATGCTGCAAAATTAACTAAATTAGCAGTGTTGAACTAATCATTAGATGCTTGGATGATAAAGGTAATAGATATTGTCAGCAAGATCAGGGAACTGATTGCAGACTTCAGGAAGGGGAATGCCAAGCGAACGCACAACAGTCCATATTGAGGGATCAGCAGTGGAAGGGCAGCTTTAGGTTTCTAGGTGCAAACATCTATCCTGGGCACAGCTAATTGATACAATCATGAAGAAGGCATGTCAATGGCTCTACTGCTTGAGGAGTTTGAGAAGATGTGGTCTGTCAAAGATTCATCAATATTTACAGATGTACTTTGACTGATCTGGAAGCTCCAATGCACAGGGTCACAAGAGGCAGCAGAGCATTGCAGACTCAGCCAGCTCCATCACAGGCACTACCCCTCCCATCGTTGAAGACATCTCCAAGAGGCACAGTGATTGTTTATTGAGGGTGTGGGTAGTAGGCATATGGTAAAGGTAGGGGGCTGATGTGGTCAGGGCTGTTGGTGTGACCAGGTTAAGTCAGATAAGAGGGGGTTATGGATGAGGATCAGAAGATCGGTGGGGAGACAGTGGATGGGAACCATACAAACATGAAAAACAAAGCTTGTCTAACAGAGCTTCTTGGGTGGCACAACGGTACATTAGTAAAGCCACTGATCAGGGCTCCACTTATGGGGGTCTCTGCACTTCGAAGCAATGAGCCTCCTCTCCACTCTCTCTGTTATGCATGCTGCTTTGCTAAAGTAGCCAGTGCAGTCCAAGTCCCCACCCATTCCCTCTTCCATCAGGCAGAAGATACAAAAGCCTGAAACTACCACCAGGCTCAAGAACAACTCTATCCCGCTGATAGATTCTTGAATGGATGTCTAGCACGATAAGATGGACTTGACCTCTAAATCATCATTATGTCCTTAACGGTATTATCTGTTGCACTGCACCATTCTTGTAACATGTTATTCTACATTCTGTTATAGACACTATTATGGCTCCCATATCTAAGAAAGGGGGTGCTGAACTTGGAGAGGGGCCAGGGAGGTTTACAAGGATGATCCTGGGAATAAATGGATTAACATATGAAGAGCGTTTGAGCCTGTATTCACTGGAATTGCAGAATAAAGGAAGATGTCATTGAACTTACTGAATTTTGCATCTCCCAGAGATAGTGGGTGTGGAGAGGATGTTTCCTATAGTGGAGGGAGGGGGGGAGGTCAAGGACATCCCTTCAGAGCAAAGATTAGGATGAATTTCCTCAGTTGGAGGGTGGCCGATCTGTGGGATTCATTGTGACAGATGGTTGTAGAGCCCACATTATGTTGATAAAGTGGAAGTTGATAGGCACTTAATTAGAAAGAACATCAAAGATTATGGAGATAAAGCAGGAGAATGGGGTTGCAAGGGAAAATAAAATAAATCAGTCATGATCAAGTGACAGATCTTACGGTCAGATGGCATTTCCGTGCCTAAGTTCCTGCCTTTATCTTGATTTCTTAGCAGAAACCACCCGGGTAACCAAGTGGAGATGACACAGCTGATGCCACCATCACTGCTCCTATAGCTTTACCCAGCAAACTCACTCCTGCACCTTGAAGTGGCCCAGAACCTGTCACATTTCTCAGTGGCATTTCCACCAAACTCCAATCCTCAAAGGTTTTTTAAAAGTAAAGGCCTGTGTCTTACATCGTTTGTGTTCACTTGTCACTTAACACAACAACTTGCCGGTCTTGTATTGCTTTGTCAAGTATGAATCTCCAATACACCAAGTTCCTCAGACTAACAATACAAGCCCAGATATCTGGTTATGTCCTGAACCTGTAAAGATGTTAGATGTTATTTTAACTATTCAATGGTATTATAAAAAGGAGACAATTATTGTACTTCACGCCACCAACAAGCTTGCTGGTGTTGTAGAAGAGTCTCAAACCAATTCAATTAACAGCACAGCCTCTTTCTTCTTTCAGTGATTCTCATGGATCACTGCACTTTCAATCAAAATCAACATCAGCTTTATGATCACTGATGTGAAATCTGCTTTTTTACATTGTCTATATTGGGGTATATGGGGTGTCTAGGGAGGGGTAGCACTTCTGGTGAAGGGGCTTGCTGTGTTGCTGTGTCTATTCCAGAGCAGATCACTCACCTCTGGCCCACCGGACACTCAGCTCTCACTTGTGGCTCCAAGTAGCTGTTTGCATTCTACTGTGTCCATACCCTAGTACACTGTGGGCTGAAACAGGTGAGGGTAGCTAGCAGCCTCGTACCTCAGTGAGACAGGAACATGCCTGTCCTTGCATGTGAAACCAACTCCGGTGGACTGGGTGGATGAGATCCAATGGCCAGGAAGGTGGTACTGCAATGCTCTGGAGAAGATGCAGAAGATGTCACGGTCATCCACTGCAACCCAGGAAGCCCCAGTCTGTGATGCTTGTTCATACCATTAGACCCAGAATTCTGAGATTGAGAGAGTGGAACTGCCCCGGTGCAGTGGCCTTTCCCCTTTAAAAACTCTCCCACACAGTCATCGTTGGACACGACGGACAACTACCATTGTTACCTGTGGCCTCTGTAAAGCACAGCCAAACACTTCACGTGAATTGTAAGCACCTTTTGAATTGTGTCATATTGCCCAAGCTTTGGTAAAAGCTCAATTGTGCCATTACAGTGAAACATGTTGCATGCGTTAAATCAAATCAGCAAAGATTATGCTTGGGAAGTGGAATGAGAGTAGATCTCTGAGGCCTGTAAGTGTGGCCATACTCCCTGTACCAACATTACATGCCCACAACTTACTAATCCTAACCTGAACCGTGCATCTTGGAATTCAAGGGGAAATCAGAGCACCCAGAGTAAGCCCATGCAATCACAGGCAGCCAGTATCACAGTAGCATTAATCAAACCCTGATCTGCCATCACTAGTGCTCTAAAGTGATTGTGCTCCTTATCTGCTGCGTCCTGTTCAGTGGGAGAAACACAACCTCTGCTCTGACTAGAATTTGACCCGATCAATGTTTGGACATCTTACTTTTACATATCATCAGCATACTCATAAACCACTGATATTTCTCTGCATGTTCAAACTAATGTGGCTTTCACTTTATGACCGGGACTTTATGGCGTGAACCAAAATGCCATATAAAATGAAATCATAAAGAGTGAATGTTCATCCTCTATTGATATTAAACCTTATGCTATTCTTTAATAAAATCTTCAATTACCTGTTCTTGAATAATGACTGCTTCCCTCATTAGCTAAACATCTGAATCTGAAGTGGTCCTGCCTAAGATTGAGCTATTCTATTATTATGCTGATAAGTTTTGACTTATTTCAAAGGTCTCAGCAATAGAACACCATTCATAGATCCTCCACTGAGATGAACAATTGCACAGTCAAGTTTTGATTACACATAAGTGGCCTATTTTACAGTATGTTAATTCAGAAAGCCTAATTGTTGATAATGTGCACTGCAATCAAAGAGAATGCTACAAATGTCTTCCTCTTCTGGCAGAAGGCATACCTAATCAGAATGACATTTTTCCTTTAACCTTTTTTCCCTCATCAGGCCCTTGGATAATTTGAATTATCAGTATTCAAATGGTATGCTGCTCAGGTGGGAGGCAAGATAAATTTCACAAGAAACACAAATAGCATGTATAATTTTTGCAAGCAGACTTTCTAAATGTTATTCTTTAGACACAGGATATGCATTTTCCATTGAGAAGGCTGGGCTTAACAAAAGGCAAAGTTTATTTTAAGAAAACCTGACTGTTAGCCAACGAGCTGTTTATTGATCACAGGAGGAAGGAACTGGGGTCTTCATTAAGGAATCAGAAGTGGAGAAGGTCAGTAACTTTAAATTCCTTGGCTTTATCATTTCAGAGGAGCTGTCCGGGACCAGCACATACACTGCTTATAAAAAGGATTCATATTCCCCTTGGAAGTTTTCATGTTTTATTGTTTTACCATGTTGAATCACAGTGGATTTAATTTGGCTTTTTTGATACTGATCAACAGAAAAGACTGTTTCATGTCAAAGTGGAAACAAATTTCTACAAACTGGATTAAACTTATTACTATTATGAAACACAAAATAATTTATGGCATTATTACTCACCCCTTTCAAGTCAGTATTTAGTAGATACATCATTAGCAGTAATTACAGCTTTAAGTCTCAGCTTTGCACTCTGGACACAGCAAGTTTTCCCCATTTTTCTTTACAAATCTGTCAGACTGCATAGGGATCGTGGCTGAACAGCATTTTTCAAGTCCAGCCACAAATTCTCAATTGGATTGAGGTCTGGAATCTGACCTGGGCACTCGAAGACATTAACTTTGTTGTTTTTAAGCCATTCCTGGGTAGCTTTGGCTTTTATGCTTAGAGTCATTGGCTTGCTAGAAAACAAGTCTTCTCCCAAGTCCCATTCCTCTTGCAGAATGCATGTTTTCCTCCAATATTTTCCTGCATTTTGCTGCATTCATTTTGCCCTCTACTTTCACAAGCATTCCAAGGTCTGCTATAGTGAAGCATCTCCACAGCATGATGCAGCCACCACCATACTTCACAGTAGGGATGGTGTGTTTTTGATGATGTGTGGTGTTTGGCTTATTCCAAACATAGCGTTTAGTCTGATGGTCAAAAAGCTCAATTTTGGTTTCATCAGACCATACAGCCTTCTTCTAACTGACTTCAGAGTCTCCCACAAGTCTTCTAGCAAATTAGCTGAGACTTCATGTGAGTTCTTTTCAACAGTGGCTGTATCTTTGCCACTCTCCCATAAAGCTGTGATCGGTGAAGCACCCGGGCAACAGTTGTATGTGCAGTCTCTCTCATCTCAGTCACTGAAGCTTGTAACTTCTCCAGAGTTGTCATTAGTCTCTTGGTGGCCTCCCTCATTGGTCTCCTTCTTGCATGGTCACTCAGTTTTTGAGGACTGCATGCTCTAGGCAGATTTACAGCTGTAACATATTCTTCCTGTTTCTTAATGATTGACTTAATTGTGCTCCAAGGGCTATTCAGTGACTTGGAAATTTTCTTGCATCCATCTCCTGACCTGTACTTTTCAATAACCTTTATGAGGAGTAACTTGGAGTGTTCTTTTGTCTTGTTGTCTTGTTTGTCATGGTGTAGTTTTTGCCAGGATACTGACTCACCAGCAGATGGACCTTCCAGGTACAGACGTATTTTCACTACAATCAACAGAAACTCCATCACTGCACACAGGTAAACTCCATTTAACTAATTACGTGACTTCAAAAACCAATTGGCTGCACCAGTGATGATTTGGTGAGTCATATTAAACTGGGTGGATACTTATGCAATCAATTATTACATACCATTCAGGGCCTCAAACAGTCGTTCCAAATGAGGCACACTTCACCTGTGAGTCTAGTAGGGTCATTTACTGTATCTGATGCTTCCAGTGTAGCCTCCTGTGTATCGGTGCAACCTGACGCAGATAGGAACACCACTTTATTGAGCACCTATGCTCCATCTGCCAGTAAAAGTGGAATCTCCTGGTGGCCATCTATTTTACTTCCCATTCCCATTCTGACAGAATCAGAATCAGGTTTATTATCACTGACTTGTGTCGTGAAATTTGTTAACTTAGCAGCAGCAGTTCAATGCAAAACATAATACAGAAGAAGAAAAATAATACGATAATAATAATAAATAAATCTATCAATTACATATATGTATATTGAATAGATTAAAAATCATGCAAAAAAAAACAGAAATAATACATATTATAAAAAGTAAGGAAGTGTTCAAAGGTTCAACGTCCATTTAGGAATCAAATGGCACAGGAGAAGAAGTTGTTCCTGAATTGTTGAATGTGTGTGCCTTCAGGCTTTTGTACCTCCTATCTGATGGTAACAGTGAGAAAAGGGCATGCCCCAGGTGCTGGAGATCCTTAATAATGGACGCTATGTTTCTGAGGCACCGCTTCCTGAAGATGTCCTGGGTACTTTGTAGGCTAGTACCCAAGATGGAACCAACCCTCTGCAGCTTCTTCCGGTCCTGTGCAGTAGCCCCCCCACCCCTACCCCCACCATACCAGACAGTGATGCAGCCTGTCAGAAAGCTCTCCATGCTCTCTATAGAACTTTCTGAGTGTATTTGTTGGCATACAAAATCTCTTCAAACTCCGAATGAAGTATAGTCCCTGTCTTGCCTTCTTTATAACTGCATTGATATGTTGGGATCAGGTTAGGTCCTCAGAGATTTTGACACCCATTGATTTTGAAACTGCTCACTCTCTTCACTTCTGATCTCTCTATAAGGATTGGTACGTGTTCCTTCATCTTACCTTTCCTGAAGTCCACAATCAGTTCTTCCATCTTACTGATGTTGAGTGCCAGGTTTTTGCTGTGACACCACTCCACTAGTTGGCATATCTTGCTCCTATATGCCCTCTCATCATCATTTGAGATTCTACCAATGATCAGCAAATTTTTATCATCAGCAAATTTATAGATGGTACTTGAGCTATGCCTAGCCACACAGTCATGGAGATAGAGAGAGTCGAACAGTGGGCTAAGCACACACCCTTGAGGTACACCAGTGTTGATCGTCAGCGAGGAGGAGATGTTATCATCAATCTTCACAGATTGTGGTCTTTTGGTTAGGAAGACAAGGATCCAATTGCAGAGGAAGGGACAGAGGCCCAGGTTCTGTAATTTCTCAATCACGATTGTGGGAATGATGGTATTAAATGCTGAGCTATAGTCGATAAACAGCATCCTGACATAGGTGTTTGCGTTGTCCAGGTGGTCCAAAGCCATGTGACGAGCCAATGAGATTACATCTGCTGTTGACCTATTGTGGTGACAGGCAAATTGCAATGGATCCAGGTCGTTGCTGAGGAAGGAGTTCATGACCACCCTCAAAGTATTTCCTCACTGTAGATATGAATGCTACCAGGCGAAAGTCATTAAAGTAGCTCACATTATTCTTCTTAGGCATTGGTGTAATTGTTGCCTTTTTGAAGCAAGTGGGAACTTACGCCTGTAGCAGTGACAGTTTGAAAATGTCTTTGAATACTCCCACAGTTGGTTGGGACAGGTTTTCAGAGCCTTACCAGGTACTCCATCGGGACCTTCCGCCTTGCAAGAGTTCACCTTCTTTAAAGACAGCCTAACATCGGTCTCTGAGACAGAGATCACAGGGTTATCAGATGCAGCAGGGATCTTTACACCTGTGATTATATTCTGCCATTCAAAGCGTGCATAGAAGGTGCTGTGTTCATCTGGTAGTGAAGCATCACTGCCATTCATGCTATTAGGTTTCGCTTTGTAGGAAGCAATGTCTTGCAAACCCTCCCAGAGTTGCCGTGCATCTGATGTCACCTCCAACCTTGTTTGCATTTGACTCTTCGCCCTTGAAATAGCCCTCCACAAATCATACCTAGTTTTCTGGTACAGTCCTGGGTTGCCAGACTTGAATGCCACAGATCTAGCCTTCAGCAGACGATGTACCTCCTGGTTCATCCACTTTTTATTTGGGATTGTACAGTAAGTCTTTGTGGGCACACTCATCCACACAGGTTTTACTGAAGTCGGTAACAACTGCAACATACTCATTGAGATTTGAAGGTGAATCCCTGAATACAGTCCAGTCCACCAATTCAGAGCAGTCCAGTAAGGGCTCCTGTACTTTCATTGTCCATACCTTCTTGGTCCTTACTACTAGTGCTGCAGTCTTCAGTCTCTGCCTATACCCAGGGAGTAGAAGTACAGCCAGGTGATCCGACTTCCCGAACTGAGAGTGTGGAATAGCATAGTAGGCATTCCTGATAGTGGTGTAACATTAGTCCAATGTGTTGTTTCCTCTGGTATTGCAAGTGATCTGTTGATGGTAATTGCTTAGTGATTTTTTTCAGACTGGCCTGTTTAAAATCCCCCAAAATGATGGTGAAGGCGTTAGGGTGTGCTGTTTCGTGCATGTTGATCCCATTGCTAAGATTATCAGAAACCTGATTGACATTAGCCTGAGGTGGAATGTATACCGCTACCAAAATAATCCTGAAAATCCCCCATGATAGGTAAAATATCTTAACTGCAAGATATTCCAGGTCTGGTGAGCAGAATTGGGACAGAACTGATATATTTGTGCACCAAGGAGAATTGATTATGAAGCATACTCCTCCACCTCTGCTTTTGAGAGACTCTATTGATCTGTCCTGAAGATGTATAGTAAACCTGTTGATCTGAATCGCTGCATCCAGTACAGAAGGGGCTAACCAGGATTCTGTGAAACAAAGGATACACGTGGTCCTAATGTCCCTCTGATTCGGCACCCTGGCTCTGAGATCATCGATTTTATTCACCAGAGACTGCATGTTTGCCAGCAGGATTGTCAGTAATGGGAGTTTAAAAACCCATTTCCTTAAACCCCCGATCTACAGCACGTTTCCTACATGGGATCCAGCGAGGAGTCCATTCCAGCATTTTTTTCTATCAGTTTTAAACAGCAATAGTTCACTTAAATGCTTTAGGACATCTATGTTGACTATAGTGACCTTGGAAGCGGTTGTGCATTTTAGCTGTATCAGGCTGAAACGAGTATATTTAATCGTATCCATTGAGAGTTCTGCTGCTACACGAGTTGCCCCTAGGCACCCCGGAAGTGAATATGATCCATTTCATGTCAGTCCATGGCCTGCTTTACTGCTGTGTGCCTCATTCATTGCCCTATCTACCTGCATTGAATTCACAGCCAAGGTTCCTCTGGACATCAACACTCCTGAGGTCCCTAACATTAACTGCATACACTCAGCAACCACTTTATTAGGAAAACTGTACACTTGCTTGTTAATGCAAATATATAATCAGCCAATCATGTGGCAGCAACTCCACACATAAAAGTTCAGTTGTTGTTTAGACCAAACATCAGAATGGGGAAGTAACTTTGACAGTTACTTTGAAGGAATGCTGGTGCCAGACAGGGTGGTTTGAGTATCTCAGAAACTGCTGACTTCTTGAGATTTTGGTGAACAGCAGTCTCTAGAGTTTACAGAGCATGGTATAAAAACAAACAAAAATAAACAAAATTCAAAGAACAGCAGTTCTTTGAGCAAAAAATCAATGACAGAACTCAGAGGAGAATGGCCAAGCTGGGTCAAGCTGACAGGAAGACGACAGTAACTCAGATAACCACACATTACAACAGTGGTGTGCAGGAGAGCATCTCTGAATATACAACATGTCGAACCGAAGTGAATCAGAATCAGGTTTAAAATCACTGGCATATGTCATGAAATTTGGTGCTTTGCAACAGCAGTATGGAGGTTTTAAAATTTATAAATTACAATAAGAAACTTGTTTAAAAATTAAATAAAATAAGTAGTGCAAAAAGAGAACAAAAATGGAGGCAGAGTGTAATATTTCATTGTCCATTCAGAAATCTGGTGGTGTAGAGGAAGAAGCTGTTCCTAAAACATTTTGTGTGTTGTCATGCTCCTGTATCTCCTTCTTGATGACTGCTATGAGAAGAAGGCATGTCCAGGGTGATGGGGGCCCAGAATAATGTCTGCTGCCTTTCTGAAGCAGCACTTTTTGAAGATGTCCATGAAGGAGCTGTCGTGCCTTTTTTTTGTAATTGCATCAAGATGTTTGGCCCAGGAGAGATCTTCACAGATATTGACACCCAAGACCTCGAAACTGATCACCCTTTCCTCTGCTGATCCTTCGATGAGGATTGGTGTGTGTTCCCTTGACTTCCCCTTCCTGGTCCACAATCAATTCCCTGTCCTTACTGACATTGAGTACATGTTTGTCGTGATGCCACTCAACCAACTGATCAAGGTGGTAGGTGCTAGGTGAAACCGGGAGAGGGGGAACGGTGAAGTAAAGAGCTGGGAAATTGATAGGTGAAAGAGATAAAGGGTTGGAGAAGAGTGAATCTATCCACTCAATAGAAAACCTTGGAAGAAAGGGACATGGAGGTGCACCAGAGGGAGGTAATGAGCAAATAAGGAGGTAAGGTTAGAGAGGGAAACAGGAATGGGGAGTAGTAAAGGAGAGTGGGGGTGACGTGACAATTACCAAGTTCGAGGAATCAATGTTCATTCCATCAGTTTGAAGGTTACCCAGACAGAATATAAGGTGTTGCTGCTCCAACCTGAGTGTGGCTCATCATGTCACAACTATAGATTCATCAGTGCAGCAGATACAGCAATTGCGTTCATGAATACCCACGTGTCAGCTAATTATTATTTCACCGTGATAGTATTTCACTCCATTTATTCTGTCGTAGTATTTGTCAAAACTTGGACACAGCAACACTTTGCTGCCTGTTTGCATTCTGCCTAGCCTGAGAAATTGGACTGTTGGGTCAAGTGACTCTGAAGACTAGGGCTATTTGTTCTATTCTTAGTTGTTCTTTTCAGCCGCACTATAGGCTTGATTTTCCATTTGAAAGTTTTAGTTAATGGTCCTGTTTGGCCTAGTGTTTATTGTTCTCTTTTCCCTTTAACACTGTTTGCATTAAAGTCTGTGATCTATCACAAACAGTTGTAGATGGGTCATATTCTGCATGGAGGTCAGTGACCGGTGATGGGCCTCAGCGATCTGTTCTGGGACCCTTACTCTTCCTGATTTTTATAAATGACCTGGATGAGGAAGTGGAGGGTCGTTAGTAAGTTTGCTGATGACACAAAGTTTGGAGGTGTTGTGGATAGTGTGGAGGTTGCAGCAGGACATTGATAGGATGCAAAACTCGGCTGAGAAGTGGCAGATGGAGTTCAACCCAGATAGGTGTAAGGTGGTTCATTTTGGTAGGTCAAATATGATGGCAGAATATAGTATTAATGGTAAAACTCTTGGCTGTGTGGAGGGTCAGAGGGATCTTGGGGTCTGAGTCCATAGAATGCTCAAAGCAGCTGTGCAGGTTGACACTGTGATTAAGAAGGCGTACTGTGTATTGGACTTCATCAATTATGGAATTGAATTTAGGAGCTGAGAGGTAATGTTGCAGCTATATAGGACCCTGGTCAGACCCCACTTGGAATTCTGGTCACTTCACTGCAGGAAGGATGTGGAAGCCATAGAAAGGGTGCAGAGGAGATTTACAAAGATGTTGCCTGGACTAGGGAGCATGCCTTATGAGAATAGGTTGAGTGAGGTTGAGCGAATAGGTTGATCGACTGAGGATGTATAAGATGATGAGAGGCATTGATCATGTGAATAGTCAGAGGCTTTTTCCCAGGGCTGAAATGGTTGCCACAAGAGGACACAGGTTTAAGCTGCTGAGGAGTAGGTACAGAGGAGATGTCAGGGTTAAGTTTTTTACTCAGAGAGCGATGAGTGCGTGGAATGGGCTGCCAGCAACAGTGGTGGAGGCGGATATGATAGGGTCTTTTAAGAGACTTTTGGATAGGTACATGGAGCTTATTAATATAGAGGGCTATGGGTAAGTCTAGTAATTTCTAAGGTAGGGACATGTTCGGCATAACTTTGTGGGCTGAAGGGCCTGTATTGTGCTGTAGGTTTTCTATGTTTCTACGTTCCTATTGACCTGCTGCGTGTCTCTCACTCTGCACTTGGGCCATATACGAACCTGGTGACAGCAAGTCTCGACCACGCAAAGACAGACTCAACAGAGAGAGAGCAGCTGACCTAGGCCACGAGATTCGTTGAGGCAACAATGTTCCGTTGGAATTCCTATGTATAAACTTTTGTTTCTGTCTGCAGCATGACAGAAGGATCTTGCCAAGTAATGGACCCAGCAAAGTTTGAACATCCCGAAACCCTTCATCAGGAGTGAAGTAACATGGGATGGTCGAGGGGTGATAAGAAGTGGGGGGAGGGATAAAGTAGAGAGCTGGGAAGTGATAGGCTGGAGGGAAATGGGCTAGGGGGAAGGTGGAGAATTATGGGAAATAAAAGAGAAAGAAACGTAGGGCTGGGGGGAGATTATAGAGAGAGAAAGAGAACCAGACTAAAATTATAGATCGGGATGGGGTAAGGGGGGGGGGGGCAGGGGTATCAATGGAGGTCTGTGAGTTGAATGTTCATACCTAGGTGGGAGATAAGGTATTGCTCCATTGACTATATTAACAATAAAGACTCAGTGAAGCCCAGTGAAGCTCATCTTGACGGTAGAGGATGCCATGGAGAGACATGTCGGAGTGGGAGTGGTCTGTGGAATTGAAGTGTCTGGCCACAGGGAGATCCTGCCACTGCTGGAGGACCGAGCGCCGGTGTTCGGCGAAACGGTCTCCCAGTCTGCGGCGGGTCTCCCCAATGTATAAATGGCCACATTGGGAGCACCGGATACAGTATATCACCCCAGTTGACTTGCAGATGAAGTGGTGCCTCACCTGAAAGGACTGTCTGGGGCCTGGGATGGTGGTGAGGGAAGAAGTGTGGTATCAGGTGTAGCACTTCTTCTGTTTGCAGGGATAAGTGCCTGGAGGGAGGTCAGTAGGGAGGGATGGGGGGGATGAATGGACAAGGGAGTCGACATGAAAGCCTAGAGTGGGGGGGAGGGGAAGATGTGGCTGGTGGTGGGATCCCGTAGGAGGTGGCAGAAGTTACAGAGGATTATATGTTGGATCTGTAGGCTGGTAGGGTGATAGGTGAGGACTAGGGGGACTCTATCCCTGGTGGGCTGGTGGGGGGATGGGGTGAGGGCAGAGGTGCGTGAAATACGGGAGATGCGATGGAGGGCAGAGTTGATAGTGGACGAAGGGAAGCCCCTTTCTTTAAAAAAGGAAGACATCTCCTTTGCCCTAGAATGAAAGGCCTCATCCTGAGAGCAGATGCGGCAGAGGCGGAGGAATTGAGAGAAGGGGATAGCATTTTTGCAGGAGACAGGGTGGGAGGAGGAATAGTCTAGGTAGCTGTGGGAGTCTGTAGGTTTGTAGTAGACATTGGTGGATAGGCTGTCTCCAGAGACAGAAACAGAAAGATCTAGAAAGGGGAGGGAGGTGTCGGAAATAGACCAGGTGAATTTGAGGGTGGGGTGAAAGTTGGAGGTGAAGTTAATGAAGTCGACGAGCTCAGCATGTGTGCAGGAAGCAGCACCGATGCAGTCGTCGATATAATGTAAGAAAAGAGGAGGACGGATACCGGTGTAAGCTTGGAACATAGATTGCTCCACATGGCCGCCAAAAAGGCAGGCATAGCTAGGACCCATGCGGGTGCCCATGGCTACACCTTTAGTTTGGAGGAAGTGGGAGGAGCCAAAGGAGAAATTGTTTAGGGTGAGGACTAATTCCGTGAGGCGGAGAAGAGTGGTGGTAGAGGGTGACTGGCTGGGTCTGGAATCTAGGAAGAAATGGAGAGCTTGGAGACCTTCCTGGTGGGGGTTAGAGGTATATAGGGACTGGACGTCCATGGTGAAAGTGAGGCGGTGGGGACCAGGGAACTTGAAATCTTTGAAGAGATGTAAAGCATGGGAAGTATCCTGGACATAGGTGGGAAGGGATTGAACAAGGGGAGATAAAACAGAGTCAAGATAGGCAGAAATGAGTTCAGTGGGGCAGGAGCAAGCAGAGACAATGGGTCTGCCTGGACAGACAGGTTTCTGAATCTTAGGTAGGAGGTAGAAACGGGAAGTATGGGGTGTGGGAACTATAAGTTTGGTGGCCGTGGATGGGAGATCTCGTGAGCTGATGAGATCGGAAATGGTTTGGGAGACAATGGACTGGTGCTTCCTAGTGGGGTCATGGACCAGGGGTAGATAAGAAGAGGTGTCAGCCAGTTGTCGTCGTGCTTCCGCTTTGTACAGGTTGGTGCGCCAGATGACAACAGCACCCCTCTTATCAGCAGGTTTGATGGTAGGGTTGGGATTGTTGTGGAGGGAACGGAGAGCAGAGTGTTCAGAGGGGGTAAGGTTGGAATTGGAACAAGGGGTGGTGAAGTCGAGACGGTTAATGTCCCAATGGCAATTAGAGATAAACAGATCCAGGGTGGGTAGAAGTCCTGGGCGGGGAGTCCATGAGGAGGAGGAGGAGGGTTGGAGGTAGGAGAACGGGTCATTGGAGGGGGTGGGAGAATTCCTACCGAAGAAGTGGGCTTGAAGACGGAGCTGGCGGAAGAAGAGCTCCACGTCCTGGCGCACGCGGAACTCACTGAGGTGAGGGCGAAGGGGTACAAAGATGAGGCCCTTACTAAGGACAGAGCGCTCAGCCTCAGAGAGAGGAAGGTCGGAGGGGATGGTGAAGACCCGGCAGGGTTGAGAGCTCTGGTCCGAGGGTGTTGGGAGGCTGGTGGATTCAGTGGGGAAGGGGTGGGGGTGAGAGGAAGCTGAAGCCCCCGAGGGCCCGGGAACCGGTGATTGAACCTCAGGCTCGGAAAGATCAGATCGCAGTGTGGTGGTGGGGGAAGGGGAGACGGCAGCACGTGGAGGTCTAGCTCAGAGGTCAAGGCTGGGATCCAGCATGCTGATGGGGGGAGGGGTGGGAGATGGCAGCACGAGGGGGTCCGACTGGAAGTTCAAGGCCAGAGTCTCTGAGGGGGTGTCCATGGCTGTAGGAACCCGCGTTAGTGGTACCGGAGTCAGAGTTCGGAGTCTGTCCAGTGCCGTGATTGGCAGCGGGGGTCGCGATCCGAGATTCATGTGTGTTGGCCTCGGAGTCGATGGACCCTGGGGTCCACAGATGGGAGCAAAGTTTGAACAGTGACGTTTTGACATTGGAGGCTTTAGGAGAGGGTGCCTTCTATCCTCTGTGCCTGTACTGACACTACATTCTGAGAGTCCCGAGTCTACATACCAAGCTTCTCTAGTCTACATCGAATTTCTCTGGTATCCATTCCAAGCTTTCGAAATCACAACTACTCAGGTTCCCAGCATTGTAGTACTGTGACTCAGATCAGCATAACAAATGAGTGCTTCAAGCAAGTTTTTCAATTGATTCAACAAATCATTATTCAAGTCAATAGAGTAAATTAGTGGCCGCCAACCTGTCGACTAGTTGACCTTTGAGACTTTCCTAGTAGATCCCAAAAAAAGAAAAATAAATACGCAAGTACCATTGAGAGATTGTTTCCGGGTTGTGGGGTTTTAGTTCCGTTCTTTCTGCCTGGTGCGCATGCGTGTAGCTCCCCCCGCACTGCACAGTGTAATTCAGTGATCCCCAGCCACCGGGTCAGGAGGAAACAATATGAGTCAGTTGCACCTTTCCTCACTCCCTGTCAGCCCTCTGTTGAACTTGAACCCACGCGAGGTCATCAGTCACCTAAACACAGTGACACCCTCGCGCCAGGAATCACTGGTTGGCCTTGGGCAGCCGACGGGAAATGCCGTCGCAACTGGCCTGGAGCGCTGCCTCTGAACCTATTTAGCACACTGGATGTTTGTGGGGAACCCGGTGCTAAAATATTCGCAGATGACCCAATTCGGGATCAGCGTTTCGTTAGTATCAGAGCAGCTACCTCGCTGCGATCTACTGAAACAAACTTCTGTCGGCCGATAAATCCTACGGGGGGAGGTGGGGTGGCGGGCCCGCTCCCTGTTACACTCCTCAGTCACTCGATCGCTCTCTTCAGACTGCGACCACCCCCTCCCCCGGTACGGGGACCACCAGCCCTGACCCTGTCCTTTCACCCGACCCACGACCAACTGCACCTGGCCAAGGCATCTGGCAGCGGGCGGGCGGGAGGCTGGAGTTCGGGCCGGGAGGCTGTCCGAGGCAATGAAGCCCTCAAAACTGCTTCGGTACCTTGAGTCCAAGCGCCCTGCACTTAAAGACAAACACGTTGAGTTTTGTGAGCAGCGCGGGACAGAAGCTAAGTGCCGAGAGCCACGAAATTATCAGACAGTTTCTTCCCCCAAGCTATCAGACTGCTCAATACCCGAAGCTTGGACTGACACATTTCCCTACTGTCCTGTTTATTATTTATTGTAATGCCTGCTCTGTTTTTGTGCACTTTATGCACTTTAAGCAGTCCAGTGTAGGTCTGTAGTCTAATATAGCTTTCTCTGTGTTTTTTTTTAATTACGTAGTTCAGTCTAGTTTTTGTACTGTGTCATGTAAACCATGGTCCTGAAAAACGTTGTCTCATTTTTACTATGTACTGTACCAGCAGCTATGGTCGAAATGACAATAAAAGTTGACTTGACTTGACTTGAAATTGCGGAATAGACTGGACATAAGGAACCTGCTTCACTGTATTCCCGTCATGTTTAACACTACCCCCCCCCCCCCACCCCGTTGGACGGTCCACGGTGCATAAAAGGATGGGAACCCTTGGTGTTCATACATTATTTCTACTTCCAGGTTGTGGGGTTTTACTTCTGGTCTTTTCTGTCCTGGTGCGCATGCGTGTAACTAATTGCTCTGGGGTCGATCTTGTCTTGAACTAAGGCTGAGGTAGGGGATCTTGGGCTTAAAAAGCTTGTTGACCACTAGTGTAAATTCTGGAGGAGCACTACTCCAAAAGCTGATCCCTGGCTGGAGTGTGCAAATACACAAACAACCCTATCAAGAGTATTTTTAACCTCTTGATGAAAGTCATGATGCAGACTGGGAAAATTGTAGCAAATTAAGCAGATCTACAGAGAACCAGCTAGCTTAACGACGAAAGAAACCTGTCTATGCTGTCTTGATCCGTAAAATTGGGAGTATATCCTAACTGCCTCTGGAAAAATTGTGAAAGATAAAACACTGAGCAAGATTTGAAAAGGTTCCTTCTCTAGGTTTCAAGTTTCATTGTTTCAAGGTTTCCCAAGGACTTTTCTCTATGTTCCTAGGGTTTTCTTTTCCCAATTGTTTCTATGGCTTATTCAATGTGTTTAGGATTTTTCAATGTATTCTCCATCTTAAGACTCCTAAGCCTCCCTCTCAGCCCTGCCAGAGGTTTCTAGATCTCACTTGAGGTTCCCTGGTCTCTCAGTCTCTCTGGATTCCCGAGTCTCCTTACCTCTCGAGTTCCCCATGCCTCCCTCTCAAGTTCCCCAGGTCTCTCTAGTCATCCCTGGATCTCAAGTTTTCAGGTTTTCCTGGGCAATCAGGTGTCAGCTGTAGGGAAAAGGGTCCTGTAGCGACTTCAGGCCTGTGCAGTGCATCAGAGAGCATTGGGCTCTGAGGTTTTTAGAGCACCTGAATTGGTTAATTGTTACTTAACAGTTATTAATAGTTTCAGTTTCTTGTGTTTTTCTTGAGCGACTTGCTCTTTTTTAATGCCGTTTCCTGGTGCTTTCTGTTTAAGTTTCATTTGATAGGCTTGAGGATTCTGTGTTAGTTTTATTGCTGAAGGAGATGCCCGATAAGCTCCAATTGGAGGGTCCTCATTTTGAGAATGATTTGTCTCACGGTGTCACTTGGTCACGCTACCTCTGTCTCCACATGTAAGTCTTTGGCTCCAATATTAACATTGCACACCATGGCACTTGTCTACCAGCATCACTGAAGGACATCTTGGACAAGTCCCTCACCTAGGACTTCCAGCAGACACAGGTCTGTGGCGCCTCAGGGGCTGTGCCAAGAGAGTGGGGCCCGGTCTCAACCACGGATTCGACAGTGCAGCAGATTTAATTCGTGAATATGCACGTGTCAGCTGACTATTATTTAATTGTGATAGTATTTAACTCCATTCATTCCATCGTATTGTTTGTTGAAACTTGGACACAGCACAGCCATGCTCCACTGCCTGCTTGCATTCTGCCTTGCCTGAGAAATTGGACTGTCGAGTCAACTGACCCTGAAGACTAGCAGTATTCGTTTTATGTTTAGTTGTTCTTTTAGCAGTAGGCTTCATTTTCCAATTGAGAGTTTTAGTTAACGGCCCTGTTTGGCCTAGTGTTTTCCTTTTGTTTTCTTTTCCCTTTAACATGGTGTACATTAAAGTCTGTGAACTATCAATCTGCTTCAGTTTCTCTCACTCCGCACTTGGGCCATGTCCAAACCTGGTGACACATCATGGCTGTAGAGGAGACCATGGACTGTCATGTCAGAATGGGAATGGAAAGTGGAATTGAAATGGGTGGCTACAGAGAGAGCCTGCTTTGTTAGGTGCTTGGCAGAGCAGTAGCAGTGATACAAGTTCCCGTCTCACACCCTGCAGCAGTGAGACAAGTTGGGAAGGGGTATATCGCAGCTACCTGGTCATCTTCCCACCCTGTCATTTATAAAACACCATCCCCTTTTCTCAGTTCCTCCAACTCCACCACATATGCCCTCAGAATGAGGTTTTTCATTCCAGAACTAATGAGATCCTCCTTCAAAGAAAGGAGCTTTCTTTCCTCCACCATCAACGCTGTCCTCACCTGTAGTTCTTCTATTTTGCGCACGTCTGCCCTCACCCATCATCCTGCAACCACTCCAGGGATAGGGTTCCTCTTGTCCTCATCTACCACACCACCGACCTCTGCGTCCAGCACATAATTCTTCGTAACTTCTGCAATCTCCAATGGGATCCCATCACCAAGCACTTCTTTTCCCTCATACTCTCCGCTTTCCACAGGTATTGCTCCCTATAGGTCTCTGGATAGACTCCAGCCTGATGACATGAAGAATGATTTCTCGAACTCTCCATCATTCCCCGTTCCTGTTTCCTTCTCTCACCTTATCTCCTTACCTGCCCATATCCTACCTGCTTCCCTTTATTCCATGGCCTACTGTCCTCTCCTATCCAGCCTTTTATCTCTTTCACCAATCAACTTTCCAGCTCTTTACTTGACCCCCTCTGGTTTCACCTATCACCTGCCACCTTATACTTCTTCCTTTTCTCCCCCAGCCTTTGTACTCTGACTTCTCTTCTCTTCCAGTCCTGAAGTGGGGTGGGCTTCAGCCTGAAACACTGACTGTTTACTCCTCTCAATAGATGCTGCCTGGCTTGGTAAATTCTTCCAGCAGTTTGTGTGTGTTGTTCAACAACTCAGGAACAGCTTCCTCCCTTCTGCCAGTAGATTCCTGAATGGACATTGAACACAAACACATTCTCAGTGTTTTTCACTCTCTTTTTGCACTACTTACTACATTTATTTTTATGTATACTTATTATAATTGATAGTTTTTATTACAGAATAACAAATATTATGACATATGCTGGTGATATTAAACCTAATTCTGATTTTGAGAGCGCTCCTTCTGCCTTTGTGTAGCAAATGGCAAATTCAGCCATGCATTTGAACATTGTCCAATGTACAGTAGTTCCTTGGACCAGCAGTGAGATCTGTAGTGGTATCCTCAGGCACACAGTCTATCTGGAGCACTGGATCATCCATCAAAATTGGGAGGTTATTGTTTTTAGCTGTTGAGCTCAGTAGTCTGTGTAATAACTAGAGTTCGCTCTAACGAATTTGGCGACAGTTTTGAAGGTAGGATCTAGATATCTTGCAGCAGTTTTTACTCCTGGGAATCAAAAGCTGTGGTGAGAGCATGACCAAGACTGGAAAGTACTCCTTGACTCCACAGGCTTATATCAGTGTTAATGCTCCTTGTGTTCACCCAACCTAACTGTATGGAGAAACTTCATTACGTCTGCGCTTACTCAAAAACATCACCACTGGGTGTGAAGAGGGGCTAGCAAGGGATGGGAAATAAATTCTGCCCTTGTCAATTAAAGGTGAACAAGAGTGAACATTGGGAGATTAGTAGTGGAGAGAATCAGCACTTCAAATTCCTGAGCATTAAACTTTTGGATGACCTGTCCAGGGCCCAGCACATAGCTGCAACTGTAAAGTATAGATCTATTTCTTTTAGGGAAAGGACCACTCTCCATTTAGCACCAAGTATTGATCTGTTGTCTGCACTTGTGCATGGCATTGTTCTTTATTTCTCTCACTTCAATGTGAATACACCAGTTAAAGCTATCTCCCACATGGGAGATAGCTTAATCAATATGTTGTTGAACATAGACACACAAATTGGTGATGAGTATAAACCCGAATGTCAGAGAATATCACGACCGTTACGGCAGGATTACAGGACGAAACAGTGAGAGTTGAACAATGCAGAGAAAGCCATCACAGACGTTAACAAATGCATGAGTACATCACAGTAACTGTGGAGGACGTGCTGAATTTAAAATGAAAGTAACGTGGCAATGGCCTCAGACAGGAAAGCTGACAAATTTGATAGCATTAGTTAAAGCTGGGAGTCGTATATCAAGAGGGTCGAACTGGATTGTAATGTGAACAATGTGGAGCAGCAAAAGAAACCCCCTACATTTCTTAGCTTAGTCGGTGCAAGAACGTAATTTCTAATGCAACCCCTGAAAAGCCAGCAAGCAAGATGTTCGACAAAATTGTTACAATTTTACAAAATCTCTTGAGCCCTAAACTGCTCGTAACATATGAGAGATTTAAATTTTACAAAAGAAACCAGTCAAAAGATGAAAGCATCTCTGAACACATTACAGAACTCTGCAAACTTTCCCAGTACTGTGACTATAGAGATGGACATTCTGATGCATTAAGGGACAGGTTTGTATGTGGCATGCATTGTCAAAGCACTCAAAGAAAGCATTGCTGCAGTCTCTAATGATATTGGATGCAGCAGAACTACGGAAAAGGAGGTTAGAACATGGTACACAAAGTGTTCCTGAATGGTGCAAAAAGCCAACGTTGTTATTGATGTAACAAGTCCTCCCATGAAGGAAATGACCATAGGTTCAAAGAAGATGTCTTCAGAAAGTGTCACAGACAAGGTTACATAGAGAGAGTTTGCAAGGCAGAGAAAAAGCACAACCGTGTGAAAATTCTCAAATAGAAAACTAAACAAATGCATAAAGTTATTGAATGTAAAACAGAATCAGACAATAAAGGTGAACTGTCACACTTAGAACTTTATAATATAACTGAAGTGGATCACAAAATAATCTGGATCACAATAGATGTGTCCGCTGTTAAACTGAAAATAGAAGTGGACACAGGATCCACTTTGTCTATGGCTGTCTAGAACAGACTGCTTTTTAAGATACCATTAGGTTAGACCTCAGTGATGCTAAAGGCCTACATGCAGTTGAAAAAGTGTCTCCCAAAGGCAAACTGAAATTAAATGTAATGTATGAAGGACACCTGGTACAGTGAAGATGAAGAGTCTTGTCCGTGCTACATGTGGTGGAAGGGAATAGATAAAGACTTGGCCAAGATAACTTTGGGTGGCCGTACCATAGCAAAGTGTACAAATTGAGTATGGCCATTCACATACTCCATGTTCCTGATTGCTGTGGATGCCCTGAGGACTGTCTTCGCCAGAAACAGCTTACCAGAACAACCTGTAAGTGACAATGGACTTGTGGGGGTCTGGAATGCACTGCCTCAGAAGGTAGTGGAGGCCAATTCTCTGGATGCTTTCAAGAAGGAGCTAGATAGGTATCTTATGGATAGGGGAATCAAGGGATATGGGGACAAGGCAGGAACTGGGTATTGATTGTAGATGATCAGCCATGATCTCAAAATGGCGGTGTAGGCTCGAAGGGCCGAATGGTCTACTTCTGCACCTATTGTCTATTGACCACAATACATGTCAGAAGAATTCCAACTGTTCATGAAGAAAAATGGCATCAGATATTTCAAGTCATCTCTTCTCCACCCAGCAACAAATGGGTTAGCTGAAAGGTTTATCCAAACATTCAAAAAGTCTATTAAAGTGATGGACAAGGAGGATATTCCTCTACAGCAGAAGGTGGACAACTTCTTTCTTGTGTATCGGAACTCTGTTCATGTGATTACAAACTGCTATTCATGAACAGGAGTCTGAGATCTCGCATAGACCTCCTGAAACCAGACCTCTGGAGGGAAGTGCAGAATAAACAGTTCAGCCAGTTGCCAAGTGAAGCAGCAAGGAGCTTTGAGATTGGACAGGAGGTCCTAGCACATGATTACAGTGAAGCCAAGTGGACACCCGGTTGGAAAGCTACAAGAACTGGACCACTGATATACACAGTGGATGTTGGAGATCAGATATGGAAATGTCATGTGGACCAGATACTGGATGATTAACTGAAGAACACACCTGAGTTGATTGCATCCAACAAGATGGACACATTACAGTCACCGGACTTACCTCTCAATGACAATGTCACTGACATTTCCTTTCACATAATCAGTACTTGAACTAACTAGCACCACCATAATCTCTGCAGTTTAGCAACACTATGACCACTTTGGTAACCTTTTAGTGGCAGACCGATTGATTCAAAGAGAGAGAGAGAGCTTTGCACAGGTTGGGCAGAAGAGTTTAAAAAAGGAGTTTTGCGGGGATTGGTGCATTAGCAGCGGACCAATTGATTCACAATTCATTAGCAGGGTCAAAGCAGAGTGGCTATTGTGTGAGTGGACCATTGTGGAGTAGGAACTTGAGGCTTTGGCAAGGAGGCATAGTTAAGTAGCTAGTAAGGCTTTCGTAGTGGTTGAATAAAAAGTCACTAAATTACAGCTAATTATATAAAGTAGGGGTGACGCAGGATCAGGTGATGTGCTGTAGCTGCATGATGTGGGAGCTGGTGGCCCCCATTGTGGTTCCTGGTGACCACATCTGCAGCAGATGTTGGCTCCTCGAGGAACTCAGGATCAAAGTTGATGACCTGGAATCTGAGCTTCAAACACTGTGGCACATCAGGGAGGGGGAGAGTCACCTGGATTCCCTGTTTCAGGAGGTAGGCACACCATTCGATTAGCTGCCTCAAATTCGGTCTGTGGTCATGGTCAAGAGGGTGTGACTGCCAGTGAGGCAGGTAGTGGGATCCAAGAGACAGTGTTGGAGGAGCCTCAGCCCTTGAGCTTTCCCCACAGGTCTGAGATTCTTGCTCCCTGTGTGGATGAGAGTGGGGGTTGTAGGAAGGATGAGCAACCTAACTGTGGCACCGTAGTTCTGGAAGGCATTCAAGAGGGGGGAGTGGCAATTGGGGATAGTATAGTCAGGGGAATAGACAAAGTTCTCTGTCAGAAGGAGAGAGCATCCCGAAGGCTGTGCTGCCTGCCTGGTGCCCGGGTTTGGGAAATCTTATCTGACCTGCAGAGGAATTCGCAGTGGGAGGGGGAAGATCCAGTTGTCGTGGTCCATGTGGGCATCAACAACATAGGTAAAAAGAGGAAAGAAGTTCTGCTGTGAGAATTTGAGCAGTTAGGGACTAAATTAAAAGCAGAACCGAAAAGGTGATAATCTCTGGATTACTACCTGAGCTACGTGCAAATTGGCATAGGATCAAGAAGATTAGATTGTTAAATGTGTGGCCTAAGGATTGGTGTGGGTGAAATGGGTTTGAACTCATGGGAAATTGGCACCAGTATTAGGGAAGGATGGAGCTGTACCAATGGGATGGGTTCCACCCGAATCATGATGGGACCTGGATTCCAGCGAATCGCATAACTAGGGCTGTAGATAGAGCTTTAAATAAAATAGTAGAGGGCGGGTTCAACAGTTTGGAGAAATGTGGATAAAGTGAAAAAGAAAAGTGTGAATAAAGATCAGGAAAAAGTAAAAGATAAAAAACCAGAAAAGTAAGAGTGGAGTGAAGAAAAGTCACGTGTAAAAGAGTAAAAGATGGCAAGATCTTAAAAGCGCAATTCCTCTTTCCAAGAGGAAAGAGTGATCACAGCATGATTGAGTTTCTCATACAAATGGAGGGTGCAATAGTTTGATCAAAAACCAGTGTATTATGCCTAGTGTAGAGTGAGAACACATGCTATATGGTGAGACAGTTGAGGAACAGTGGAAGACTTTCAAAGAGATTTTTCATGGTGCTCAACAAAAGTATATTCTAGTTAAAAGCAAGGACAGCAAGGGTGGGGAGAGCCAGCTAAGATAGATAACTAACGAAATAAAAAGGCATCAAACCAAAAGCTCTTGCATACAAAGTCGCCAAGAGTAATGGTAAACTGGAAGATTGGGAAGACTTTAAAAAGCAACAAAGAGCCACAAAGCAAACAATAAAGAAACGGAAGATGGATTATGAAAATAAACTTGCACAAAATACAAAAATGGATAGTAGAAGTATTTATAATTATATGAAGCAGAAAAGGGTGGCTAAAGTGAATGTAGGTCCCTTGGAGGATAGACAGAGATAGATGGAGGATAGTACAGCACAGCACATTACAGGACCTTCGGCCCACAATGTTGTGCCGACCCTCAAGCTCTGCCTCCCATATAACCCCCCACCTTAAATTCCTCCAATGAGAAAGGGGAATTGATATTGGGTAATGAGGAAATAGCCAAAGCTTTGAATGATTATTTTGTGTCGGTCTTCATGGTGGAGGACACATCTAACATGCCAAAGAAAGATGTTATGGATTTGATGGGAGGTGACGACCTCGATACAATAGCTATCACTAAAGAGGTAGTGCTGAGAAAATTTGTGGGCCTGAAGATAGTTAAGTCCCCTGGTCCTGAAGGAATGCATCCCAGGTTACTGAAAGCAATGGCGTAAGTTATAATAGAGGATTTGGTGATGATTTACCAAAATTCTCTGGACTCTGAGCAGGATGTAGGCAAAAGGTAGGTAACTATAGGCCAGTTACTTTAACATCTGTAGTTGGGAAAATGCTTGAAGCTATCATTAAAGAAGAAATAGTGAAGCATCCGGAAAGAAATGGATCCATCAGGCGGACACAGCATAGATTCAGCAAAGGCTGGTCCTGTTTGACAAACTTACTGGAGTTCCTTGAGGATATAATGAGCGCATTGGATAGAGGGGAACAGGTGGATGTTGTTTACTTGGATTTCCAGAAGGCGTACAATAAGGGGCCACATAAAAGACTTATCTGTAAGATAAGGATGCATAGAATTGGGGGTGGTGTATTAGCATGGAAAGAGGATATGTTAACTAATAGAAAGCAGAGAGTTGGGATACATTGGTGTTAGTCTGGTTGGCAATCAGTGGAGAGTGGAGTGCCACAGGAGTTGGTACTGGGGCTGCAGCAGTCATGATACACATTAACGATCTGGAAGAGGGGACCGAGTGTAGTGTATCTAAGTTTGCTGATGATACTAAATTAAGTGGAAAAACAAATTTTGCAAAAGGTATGGAGAGTCTGCAGAGGTATAGATAAGGTTAAGTGAGTGGGCAACGGTCTGGCAGATGGAGCACAATGTTGCTTAATGCGTGGACATCTTCTTTAGAAGGAAAAATGAAAGAGCAGATTATTATTTAAATGGTAAAAAGAGGGACTTGCTGTGCATGAATCCATAAATCAGAAAAGGTTGGCTTGCAGGTACAACAGGCTATCAAGAAGGCAAACGGAATATTGGCCTTCATTGCTAGAGGGATTGAATTTAAGAGCAGGTTGCTTATGCCGCAATTGTACAGGGTACTAGTGAGGCACACCTGGAGTATTGCATGCAGTTCTCGTCTCCTTACTTGAGGAAGGATATACTGGCTTTGGAGTCATTACAGAGGAGGTTCACCAGGTAAATTCCAGAGATGAGGGCGTTAGACTATGAGGAGAGATTTGGTCACCTGGGACTGTACTCACCAGAATTCAGAAGAATAAGAGGAGATCTTGTAGAAACATATAAAATTTTGAAAGGGATAGATAAGATAGAGGCAGTAAAGTTGTTTTCACTGGTAGGTGAGGCTAGAACTAGGGGACATCGCCTCAAGATTTGGGGGAGTAGATTTAGGATTATCAGGAGCAACTGATTTTTCCAGAGGGTGGTGAATCTGTGGAATTTTCTGCCTTATGGAGCAGTGGAGGCTACCTCAGTAAATATATTTAAGACAAGGTTGGATAGATCATTGCATAGTAGGGGAATTAATGGTTATGGGGCAAAGGCAGGTGGGTGGAGATCAGCCATCATTATATTGAATGGCTGAGCAGGCTTGACAGGCCAGTGGTCTACTCCTGTTTCTATTTCTTGTGTTATGTTTTACATTTTTGTTGTGAATGCTGATTATCTGAGGCTGTGTGCCTGTCATGCTGCTGCAGGTAAGTTTTTCCATTGCATCTGTGCAGATATATACTTGTGTCCATGACAATAAACTATCCACCCACATCCTTTAAACATATTTAAAAATAAGATAATATCAGAAACATTTCTTCCTGACATATTCAGAGCAGGAAATTTACTCCCTTTTATGCTGAATTAGGCAGGATGGTTTCTGGTCCCATGATGGGAGGTGATGCTCCAGATGACAAAGAAAATCATCGCCATAATTACTTGGTTCAAACCCTGCTGCAATGTTACTGCATGTGAGCAACTGATCGTATTATTGTCAAGGCCAGTTGGTATTTGAGTTGTACACGACACTTAAACACATGGGATTCTGCAGATGCTGGAAACCCAGAGCAACACACACACAAAATGCTGGAGGAACTCAGCAGATCAGGAATAAATAGTCAACATTTTGTAGCTGAGACACTTCATTAGGAAAGGGGAAGAAGTCATTGTAAAAAATGTGGGGTGGAGGGGAAGGAGAAGGTGATATGTGAGGGGAAAGGTGTGTGGGTGGGGGAGGAGGCAATGAAATGCAAAGCTCAGAGGTGATAGATGGAAAAGGTAAAGGGCTGAAGAAGAAGAAGAAGGCATCTGATGGGCGAGGACAGTTGACTATGGGAGAGAGGGAAGGAGGGTGATGATAGGCAGGTGAAGAGAAGAGAAGGGGTAAGAGGGGAGCCAGAATGGGAAATGTTACTGTGACAAGAGATTCTGCAGATGCTGGAAATCTTGAACAACACGCAAAAGTACTAACAAAACTCAACAGATCGGGCACAATTTATGGAGAGGAATAAATCGTCAACTTTTCAGGCTCAGACCCTTCATCAGATCTGTGTGTGGATGCAGAAGTTAATACCTAAACCTACCCGGGGAAACAGTGTAGAAACTTCATAACCAAGAGCATTACCTTTGACTTTTGTATAGAAGGAACATAGTAAGCAAGAAGAAAAAGAGACCCAAATAGTTTTGTGGGTGGTAGGTAAATCTCAGGAAAGCACAAAAGCCTTCCCTAGTTGTTTATTTACTCCTGATGCCAGGCTTTCACCCAAAATATTGGCAGCTTCTCTCTCCCTACAGAAACTGCATGACACTCTGTTCCTCCAGCAGATTGTTTACTGCTGAGAATTGAGCTGAATGAAATGAAGGGTTTTTGGAGCAAGAGTGGACTGCTGTAGGTAATCTTCCTTTGGGTATATCTCAAGTACATTCACTCGGAAAGCAGGAGTTCAAAGTCTGGGAGCAGCTCTATTGTAGGCTCTAATCTCTGAAATTTATTCAGCAGATTCCAAGCCATTACTGTTATCTTCTGTTAACATGCATCTGAGCAGCAGCAGGGGAAGTCAGCTGTGAACAGGCTAACTGAACTAAGCAAGGCACTGTTAGCAGAGCAGGGGATTTACTGACCCAAGTCTTCATGAATTAATTCATTCCATCACATTTGATCCCAGCTGATAGGACATCCACCAAGGATGCGGCTGAGCAGTGCCTGCTGAGCTCTTCCATTACAAAGCACTCTGCTGGGGTTCAATACATTGATCTTTTCACTCAGGTCCCCAGTCTCAGATGGCTTGAACAAGTCTGCTGACAAATATATGCATTGAGGCATTTATTTTTAATTAAAACTTTCAGTGCCTCATTTACAAATGTTTTAAAAATAAACTTTAATACTGAATTCAAATAATGCATGAAAAGCAGAAAATAGAAGTGCTCATCAGGTCAGAGAGAAGGAAGAGTGATCACACAGTAGTGTTTAAAAGTGAGAGGTATCCATAACAGGGATTGCAGCAGTCCTTTCCCCAGGGTAGGGGAAACTAAAGCTAGAGGCACAGGATGAGATGGGAAAGATTTAAAAGGGACCTCAGGGGCAACTTTTTCATGCAGAGGGTGCTGAGTATATAGACTGAACTGCCAGAGGAAGTGGTTGTTGCTGTTACCACAGTATCATTTGAGGAGCAGCAGGGCTTGGAGGGATATGAGCTGAACATAAGAAATCAGTACGAGCTCTGTGAGCACTGTGGTCAGCATGAACTGGTTGGGCCAAAAAGCCATATCCCTGCTGTATGGCAGGGAGTTGGAAATTCAAAGACAGAGAAGCTGTCCAATGTCTTTCCACTGATGGAGACTGATGATGTCAGGTTCACAGAAAGATGAAAACACATAACCTGTAATCTGTAGATGGATGTTTCAAGTCAAAACCATTCACTTGGACCCAAACCTAATGTCATAAGTCAGGTGTTGAATCAGGACCCAACTGCAGGACACAGACACTGAAGTCCTGGAAACAGGACGAGACAGAACCCCAGGACAGGATGCAGTTGAGGCAAGGGAAGCAGGACCAGGACAAGGGACTGGGAACAAGGAGCCTGGGGCAGACTCCAAGCCCAAGACTGGACAATAGACAGTAGGTGCAGGAGTAGGCCATTTGGCCCTTCTAGCCAGCACCACCATTCACTGTGATCATGGCTGATCATACACAATCAGTACCCCATTCCTGCCCTCTCCCTATATCCCTTGGCCCCACTATATATAAGAGCTCTATCTAACCTGGGTCTAACCAGAACCTGGGTCTTACCTCGGGCTCAGACCCCTAAACCCAGGCGAGGACATGACAAGGCTTGGCTGGAGACTTGGGGTCTTGAGGCTTGGGGAACTCAGAAGCTGGAGCTAGGGGCAGACTAGGAACTTTACATCAACATGGAGCCAGGACTTATCCTCCAACAAGCCAGGACTCCACACCAAGGTAGGGCAGGACCATCCATCAGGTAATAGCAGAACAGCCTGACCTACCCAACACAGGCAAAGACAAGGCAAGACAGATTCCCCCCACAGGGCAACAGCAGAACAGCCTGACTTACCTCACAGAGGCAAGGACAGGAAGAGACAAACACCAAAGAACAACAAACAGTTCCATCTCTGCACCAGGGTAGCTCCAAAGTAGCCATTACAGCCAGCAGCCTTGGCTGGCTCCAGAAACAATCAGATCCCCACTGAACTTGGAGTGGCTGACAGTCACCCAGCTGGCCCAGGAAACAGCTAAATCCCTACTGCAATGACCACTCCAACTACTACCAGCAAGGCTCCCAGAAGCCATGGTTATCCAACACAGCCCCAAGGACAGCAAGAACCCATTCTAGCCTTCTACCAGCCATCTGTGCCACAAGCCAACCACACTCAATACCAGGGCCACTTATATTCCCAGTTCCAATATGAGCCTCAGGTGTTTCTGGTTAAGTCCAACCGCAGCAAGGGATTGCCAGAAAACCCAGAGTCCGGAGTCAGCGGACTGGACCACGGACTTCAGACTGAACCACCACACCTAACCTGAAACCTTGACTGTCCATTTCACTCCACAGCTGCAGAGTTTCACCCTCACTTTGATTCTGATCAGGGTTTCAGTGTTGGTGGTCTCTGTGTCTCAGAGAGATGATCCAGTCAGGAAAGCTCAGCCGCACTCCCGTTCCTCAGGAATATACCATGTCCCTTTTGCCCTTACCACTTTTCATCACTGCACCATAGAAGTATCCTTTCTGGACGCATCACGGCTTGGTACAGCAACTGCTCTGCCTGTGACTGAGTTGTGGACACAGCTCAACATACCACAGAAACCAACCTCCCCTCCTGGACTGTCTGCACCTCTTGCTGCCTCAGTAAAGCAGGTAACATAATCAAAGACCCCTCCCACTCATACATACTCTCTTCTCCCTTCTCCCACAGGGCAGAAGATAAAAATGCCTGCAAGCTCATACCAGCAGGCTCGAGGAAAGCTTCAATCACCTGATACAAGATTATTGAATTGTTTCCTAGTACGATAAAATGTACAATCATCTCCTGCAGCCCATTTCAATCCAGCTCTTATCTACAATCCTTGTTCATTCAACAAACCAGCCAGCCTCAACCAGTTGCTCCTGGCCTTCAATTACCTTGATGCCTTGTTGTGTTAAGTATCCATTCTGGCTTGTTATTTTGCTGGTATTATTAAAGTTATCACTCACTGTTCAGATCTCCATTTATTTGCATTTAGGTCAAGCCGCTTTGTTTCCTAACAGTTATGGCCTTGCATCTTATTGTTTGCCTGCACTGCACTTTTTTTCTGTAACTGTGATGCTTAATTTTGTATTCTGGTGTTGTTTTCCCTTGTTCTCCCTTGATGTACTGATGTGATGAATGATCATGCTAAACACATTCCCTGTAACAGTTACACTTTATTCTGTATTCTGGTATTGTTTTATTTGGTACTGTGTTAATAAATTGAACTGGTTCAATAGTATGCAAGACAAGTTCTTCACTGTACCTCAGTACATGTGTCAATAATAACCCAATTTACCAGTTAACTCTGAAAGAAAATTTGATACAGTTGATGGCGATCAATTATGCTTCTTGGTTGCATTTTCCTAAATTCTGTTACCTGTGTCAATGTTAACAGGGTTATCGTAAGATCAAAAACAAAGTCAAGCTTATTGTCAAATGCACAAGATGCAGAAATGCAATGAAAAACTTACTTGCAGCAGGCATATAGCATCAGAGACACAACATCTATAAGAAAAACACAAAAAGAAGTTGTATACAATTTTTAGAAGAGAGAACAAAACCAAAGTCCATTGTAGTGGAGGGTGGTCATAGTATTGCTATACTGAACTAGTGATTAGGGTTTTTTCAGTTGGTCGACGTGGGATACAGTTGGCCCTGAACCTGCTGGTTGTTGGACTTCAGGCTTTTGTGTCTCCTGCCCAATGCTAGCTGTGAGAAAATGGCATGTTCCATATGGTGGGAATATTTGATGACAGATCAGATTGTCTTCTTGAGGCAGAATTCTCTGTAGATGCTACCAATAGTGGGAAGGAATGTGCCTGTGATGTATTAAGATCAGTTCTCTGACATTTATTGAAGAGTCACCAGCACCGACCTCCGAGCATTGCTCTGGCATCCCTGGTGACAGAAGCTTGGCTCCTTTGATGCTGGATCTGTGGACTAATTTGGAGGGCCATTCTCTTCAAACTCTTGAAAGTACAACTTGCAGCACAGCTCCTGCCTCGGCAGCCATCAGGCTTTAGCCAGACATAGGCTGGGTGTCGGAGACCTTTGTAGCTGTAGGTGCACTCCTACCCATCTGGTTTACTTTGTTCAATTACAGCCTTTGTCTTGTCCTATCAGTTTTCTTGCTAATGTTCTTATCATCTATTCCAATGCTTTCTAGAATTTATGCCACATGATCATTTCCTCTGGCCCATTACAATATTGTTTATGAGGCAGGACGTCTATGGACATGAGGATTTAATCCTTATGGTTAGCTTGCAACGTTGACTATTGAATGGTCCCCTGGTCAATAAGATGGATTCTTGTTCTCATAATCTACCTCATCATGAGCTTTTACCTTATTGTCTTCCTGCACTGCACTTTCTCTATACCTGTAACACTTCATTCTATATTTTGCTCTTGTTTTACCTGAGTGTAATGAAATGATCTGCATGGACAGGTTTTCACAGTAACTCAGCACATGTAATAATAACAAACTAAGATACCAATTTTATCAATTTTAGATGTAACACAAAGTCAAAGTCAAGGTGCGTTTATTGTTCAGGGATGTATATGTCACAATATACTACCTTGTAGACACTTACAGGAAAATTTAGGAATATGACAGAACATATATACATAAACAAAGACTGACAAGAAAACAATGTGCAGAAGAAGGCAAATTGTGTAAATAAAAATAATACTGAGAACATGAGTTGTAGAGTCCTTGAAATAGAGTCTGTAGGTTGTGGAATCTGAGGTAAGTGATGTCATCCACGCTGGTTACAAAGAGCATCTGTGCTCCTTCAGTCAAGCTGGTCTTGGTCTGTGCAATTTTTTTTATTAAACAAAATATACTTTATTCAAAAATAAAATTATATACAATAACCTTTCAAAGACTTCCAATTCTTTACAGTTGGTACCATTACTGTCTTTACATTTTCAAAGTTCAAAAGTTTTGCCGCCCATGTGGCACTTTGTTCTTTCATATTTACATTCAGTGGGTATACCCGCAACCCCCCTACCCCTCTACTCCCACTGGAGAAGAACCCTAGACTGTGGTCCTTCTCCATCGAGCCCTTGCGGTGGCTGCATTGAGTTTGAGTGCGTCCCTCAGCACGTACTCCTGCAGCCGAGAACGTGCCAGTCGGCAGCATTCCCCCACGGACATCTCCGTGTGCTGGTAGACCATCAAGTTTCGAGCCGACCAAAGAGCGTCTTTAACTGAGTTGAGGATCTGCCAGTAGCACCGGATGTTGGTCTCGGTGTGTGTCCCCGGGAACAGCCCGTAGATCAGAGAGTCCTCTGTTATGCAGCTGCTGGGGATGAACCTCGACACTGCCCCTTCCATCTTCCTCCACACCTTCTCCGCGAACCCACAGTGTGCAAAGAGATGGGTCACCGACTCTTCCTCACTGCAGTCCTCCCGTGGGCAGAGGGGTGTGGAGACAACATTCCGGGCATACAGGAGGGATCGGACTGGGAGGGCCTCTCTCACCGCCAGCGAGGCGAGGTCTTGGTGCCTGTTGGTGAGGTCTGGCGATGAGGCATTTTGCCAGATGAACTGGACTGTCTGCTCAGGGAAACACCCCACTGTTTCCATCTCGTCCTTCTCCTGCATTGCCTGCAAGGACCTTACTGCCTGATGGCCCTGTGGTCAAAGGCGTTGACCTGAATGAACTTCTCTACGAAGGACAGGTATGGCAGCAAAGACCAGCTGACAGGGGTGTTACGCGGGAAAGGGGCCAGACCCATCCTTCGTAGCCAGGGCGACAGGTAGAATCTGGGCACGTAGTGGTACTTGGTGCTCATGTACCTGGGATCCATACACAACTTGATGCAGCCACACACACGAAGCTGGCCATCAGGGTGAGGGCGACATTGGGGATGTTTTTGCCCCTGTTGTCCAGGGACTTGTGCATGGTGGTCTGTCTGACCCGCTCCATCTTGGATCCCCAAACGAATCTGAAGACGAGCTGAAGGAGCGGGGGTCTGGCCACACCTGCGCCAAGTACAACAGCCTTGAGAGCACCTCACACCTGATGACCAGGTTCTTGCCCGCTATCGATTGGGAGCGCCCTCCCCACAGCCCGAGTTTCTGTTTCACCTTGGCAGTCCGCTCCTGCCAGTTCTTGTTGCACGCCTCGGCCCCTCCGAACCAGATCCCCAACACCTTCATGCGATCAGCCCTGGTGGTGAAGGGGACACTGGATTGGTAGGGCCAATTGCCGAAGAGCATGGCTTCGCTCTTCGCACGGTTGACCCTGGCCCCCGTCGCCTTCTCGAACTGTTCGCAGATACCGATCAGCCTGCGAACTGACCTTGTATCAGAGCAGAAGACGGCGACATCGTCCATGCACAGGGAGGTTTTGACTTGGGTCCCTCCACTTCCTGGCAGTGTCACCCCTCTTATGCCCTCATCCCTCCTGATGGCTTCGGCAAAGGGTTCTATGTAGCACATGAACAAGACAAAAACTGACAAACTGGCCACTGTAAGCTCCTCTTAGTGATAACTCCCGATGGCTAAAGGAACACTGGGGTCATTATGCTAGCATGTTGAGGTTATAGGGGTTAAACATAGAAGCATAGAAAACCTACAGCACAATACAGGCCCTTCGGCCCACAAAGTTGTGCCAAACACGTCCCTACCTTAGAACTTCCTAGGCTTACCTATAGCCCTCTATTTTTCTAAGCTCCATGTACCTATCCAAAAGTGTCTTAAAAGACCCTATCGTATCCGCCTCCACCACTGTTGCTGGCAGCCCATTCCACACACTCACCATTCTCTGAGTAAAAAACTTACCCCTGACATCTCCTCTGTACCTACTCCTCAGCACCTCAAACCTGTGTCCTCTTGTGGCAACCCTTTCAGCCCTGGTTATTTCTCAATAGAAAATTGGAGCCAATGAAGTTCATTCATCTCTTCCAAGATTGTCTGTAATAGCAAAGGGGACACTTTCAGAACTGACTGCAAGGCTGCCTCTATGGTAAGCAAGGGCCTCAATTAAGGCAGAGCCGGGAATGCATAAGTAATGACATGCTGTGATACAATAATGGATACTGGTCTCTAGTAAATACCAAGCAACAGGAGTCATCTTAACAGAGCATGACAAAGGAGACGCCAAAAAGACCCTGCGGGAATGGAGATAGCAGGCCTGTTCATGGTACCATTGTCATGGTAACTATAAAAAAATAAATGTTTTAGGCACAAAACCACCAGAGCCTAAAAAATAGCAGGGGACTGTAAGATAGGGGAGATCATGCAAGGAAACTGAGGTCTGAAGTGACTGATCATGCATCTCATTTTGATTTGGTCATATCTGTGATTTGTGAACCTTGGTTGTGTCTTATATAACAAAGCCTTGAATTGTATCATTGAAGACACAGCACATGGACCATGCTCATGAAGTAATGTGCAGTTACTCCTGTAGCTGGTAACAAAATAGTTCTCTGCACGATCTGAGTACAGACTTGTAAGTCACTCCTTCGTTCTACAACATATCAGATGACATATCCAGGGCCCAGTACATAGGTGCAATCATACTTTTAGAGCATAATTTATAAAATTTGTAAAACATGGATATCATATAGATATACGTATATATGCATAAGTTTTTCTGCATTGGGTATTGTGCAATGATCTGAAATTGATTAGAAAGCTTAAAGTAAAAGGAACCCTTAGGGGAGAATGATCATAATATGATTGAATTTACACTGAATTTTGAGGAGAAGGTAATGTCAGATTTATCACTATTACAGTGGAGTAAAGGGAGTTACAGTGGCATGAGAAAGGAGTTGACCAGAATTGATTGGAAAAGAGCATTGGCAGGGATGTTGGCAGAGTACCAATGGCTGGAACTTCTGGAAGCAATTCAGAAGTCACATGATATATACATCCCAAAGAGGAAGAAGTATTCTAAAGGCAAGATGACACATTTGTGGTTAACAAGAGAAATTAAAGCCAACATAAAAGCCAATGAGATGGCATCTAATAGAGCAAAAATTAGAGGGAAGTTAGAGGATTGGGAAGCTGTTCAAAACCAACAAAAGGCAACTAAAAAGTCACTAAGAAGATAAAGATAGAAAGAGAAAGTAAGCTAGCCAATAATATTATAAAAGATACCAAATTTCTTCAGGTATAGAAAGTATAAAAGAGAGGAAAGAGTGTATATCCGACCACTGGAGAATGATGCTGGAGAAGTATTAATGGGGGAACAAAAAAAAAGGCGAAAGAACTGAATAAGTATTTTGAATCAGTATTCAGTGTGGAAAAGACTAGGAGTACGTTGGAAGCTCCAGGTCTCAGGAGTCATGATGTGTGTGAAGTTACCATTACTAGGGAGAAGGTTCTTGGGAAATTGAAAGGTCTGAGGGTAGATAAACTACCTGAACCAGATGGTTCTGAAAGAGATGGCTGAAGAGACTATTGGGGCTTTTCTAATGATCTTTCAAGAATCACTATATTCTGGAATGGCTCTGGAAGACCAAAAAATTGCAAATGTCACTTTACTCTTCAAGAAGGCAGACAGGTAGAAGGAAGGAAACTATAGGCCAGTTAGCCTGACCTCAGTGGGATTGGAAAAATGTTGGATTGTTAAGGATGTGGTTTCAGGGTACTTGGAGGTACATGATAAAATATGCCAAGTTGAGAGCCTATGGTATTAGAGGAAATATATTAACCTGTATAAAACAGTGGCTGATTGGAGGAGGCAAAGAATGGGAATAAAGGGACCCTTTTCTGGTTGGCTGAAGGTGTTCTTTTGGGCCCACCTCTTATGTTATATGTCATCTTTAGATTACTTCTTCCTCTTTGGGATGTATATATATACTGCACCTTCCAAATTGTTATCAGAAATCCCAGCCATTGCTGCTCTACCATCATCCCTGCTAGTGCTCCCTTCCAATCTTGTACATGCTGGAATTAAGGAGATTGAGAGGGGATCTGATTACAACATATAATATTATTAAGGGATTGGACAAGATAGAGGCAGGAAATATGTTCCAGATGCTGGGAGAGTCCAGTGCCAGAGGGCATGGTTTGAGAATAAGGGGTAGGTCATTTAGGACAGAGTTAAGGAAAAACTTCTTCTCTCAGAGAGTTGTGGGGGTCTGGAATGCACTGCCTCGGAAGGCAGTGGAGGCCAATTCTCTGGATGCTTTCAAGAAGGAGCTAGATAGGTATCTTATGGATAGGGGAATTAAGGGATATGGGGACAAGGCAGGAACCGGGTATTGATAGTAGATGATCAGCCATGATCTCAGAATGGCAGTGCAGGATCGAAGGGCCGAATGGTCTACTTCTACTTCTGTCTATTGTCTATTGTCAATCAATTTTGCTCAGCCCTTCTTACATGCCTTTACTCCACTTCAATACTGATACATCTGACTTTAGCTATTCCTTCTCAAATTACAGGGTGAGTTCTATCATATTATGATCACCATCTTGGGGTTCCTTTACCTTGAGCTCTCTAATAAATTCTGGTTCATTGCGCTACACAAGATCCAGATTATCTGATCCTTTAGTGGGCACAACCATGAGCTGCTCCAAACTCCAAAAAGCCATCTTGTAGTTGTTCTACAACTTTCCCCTCTTGGGATCCAGCACCAACCTTAATTTCCCAATGTACAAACATTTGTACTTGCAGATTGAAATAAAAGACATACCCAGAGAAAATCCCATGGATGAACCATAGGATTTGTAGTATACTGAGTTCTATATCTCTGGCATTCAAGACTGGTAATCCAGGACTATACAGGACGTCCACAAACTATAAGTGTTCAAGTTCAAGTTTAATTTCTATTCAACAATCACAGGAAATACAGCCAAACAAAACAGTGTTTTTGTCAGACCAAGGTGCAAAACACAGTACCAACAGCCACACACAGCACACAGCACTTATACCTGTTTTAAGGTTATTTTAAGAATGAGTAAAGAATTCTGATTGAAGTTAGAGACTGAATCATCAGCACATGAACTCTGGCAGAGTTTCCCCAGGCCATTAATTCCTACAAGGTGAAACTTAAAATCATGAATAGGTGTGATGTTTCATTCCCAGATGAATGCAATGCCTTTTATGCATGAGTTGAAAGGGAGAATAAAACTTGCACCTGTGCAAATCCTACAGACTCTGCTGACACTGTGATCACAGAGTGAGCTTCCTCAATGACTATCATCCAGTTGGATTCACATCTGCTTTGATGAAGTGTTTTGAGAGGTTAGTCTTGGCCAGAATCAACTCCTGGACTCACTGCAATTTGCCTGTCGCTACAACAGCTCTACAGCAGATGTGATCCAATCCTTGGATCACCTGGACAGTAGCAATCCCTATGTCAGACTGCTGCTTAGTGACTACAGCTCAGCATTCAACACAACCAATATCACAGTTTGAACAAACAAGCTCCAAAACCTGGCCCTCTGTACCTCCCTTTGCAGATGGATCATAGACATCCTCATTGAGAGACCACAGCCAGTGTGGATTGGAAATACCATCTCCTCTTCACTGACAATCTACATTGGCGCACCTCAAAGATGCATACTTAGGTTATTGCTCTACTCTCTCTACAACTGTGACTGCGTGGCCAAGCATAGCTCAAACAACATCTATAAATGTGCTGATGACAGATATATTTGTACAGAATTTTGCATGGTGATGAGGAGGTGTACAGAAGTGATACAGATCAGCTGGTTAAGTGGTGTTGCAGCAACATCCTTGCACTCAACATTAGTTAGACCAAGGAAATGATTGTGGTTAAGTCAAGAGAACACACACCAGTCCTCATTGAGGGATAAGAAATGGAAAGTGGGCATTTTCGGGTTCCTGGGTGTCAACATCTCTGATATTCTAATCACAAACAAGAGAAAATCTGCAGATGCTGGAAATCCAAGCAACACATAAAAATGCTGGAGGAATTCAGCAGGCCAGCCAGCACCTATGGCAGTACAGTTGACGTTTTGGGCTGAGACCCTATGACAGGACTGAGGAGTAGATTTAAAAGGTGGAGGAGGGGAGAGAGAGCCACTAGGTGACTGGTGAAACCTGGAGGGGGAGGAGATGAAGTAAAGAGTTGGGAAGTTAATTGGTGAAAGAGACAGAAGATCATGAAAGAAAGAAAAAGGGAGAAGGAGCATCAGAGGGAGGCAATGGGTAGGCAAGGAGATGTGAGAGAGAGAAAAGGGGATGGGAAATAGTGAAGTGGGGGGCATTACTGGAAGATTGAGAAATCAATGTTCATGTTATCAGGTTGGAGGCTACCCAGACATAATATAACATGTTGTTTCTCCAACTCAGTGTGGCCTCATCACAACAGTGGAGGAGGCCATGGATGGACATATTGGAATTGGAATGGGAATGGGAAGTGGAATTAAAATGGGTGCCACTATATTCTGTTTGGGTAGCCTCCAACCTGATGGCATGAACATTGATTTCTCAAACTTCTGGTAATGCACCACACCCCAAACCCCCCTTCACCATTTCCCAGATCCTTTTCCTCCTCTCACCTTCTCTCCTTGCCTACCCATCGCCTCCCTCTGGTGCTCCTTCCTCATTTTTCTTTCTTCCTTGGCCTTCTGTCTCTTCCACCAATCTAGCTCGTTATTTCATCCCTCCCCCTCCAAGTTTTACCAATCACCTGATGTTTCTCTCTCCCGTCCCCCAACCTTTTAAATCTATTCCTCAGCTTTTTTTCTCCAGTCTCACTAAAGGGTTTCAGCCTGAAACATGGACTGTACTTTTTTCCATAGATGCTGGATGGCCTGCTGGGTTCCTCCAGCATTTTGTGTGTGTGTCTCTGAGGATCTATCCTGAGTTGAACATACTGATGCAATTACAAAGATGTTATAACAGTGGCTATATATTATTAGAAGTTTCAGGAGAATTGGTATGTCATCAAAGACTCTCGCAAACATCTACAGATGTACCATGTAGAGCTTTCTTTCTAACTGGTTACAATACCGTCTGATATGGAGGGGCCACTGCACAGGATTGGAAAAAGCTGCAAGAAGTTGTGAACTCAGCCAGCTCCATAACGGGCACTAGCATCCCCAGCACTGAGGACAACTTCAAAATGCAATACCTCAAAAAGGCTGCACAATTTTTAAGGGCCCCCATTACATAGGGTATGCCATCTTCTCATTGCTACCATCAAGAAGAAGGTACAGGAGCCTGAAAACACACACTCAATACTTCAGGAACAGCTTCTTCCATCAGATTTCTCATTATTGTTTACTTTTTCTCTGCTCTCTTTTTGTGTAACTGATTTAATCTAATTTTTTAAAATGTATATTTCTTACTGCTGCCGCAGCAATTTCACAGCATATTCCAGTGATCTGAAATCTGATTCAGTGTTTCAGGAGGAAAAGGAGGTTCAGCTTTTCACTGAGCACTCCAACAAATGTCTACAGATTTTCAGATGGAACTATCCTGACTTGTTTAATATTAGTCAGGAATGTAAGAAGCTGCAGAGAGTAATAGACTGCCCAATGCTTCATGGCCAACCACTGAGGTATCTAAGCGGCAACATCCATCATCAAAGTCCCCCAGCATCAGGGCCATGCCATCTTCTCACGGATATCATCGGCTGGAGGTACAGAAGCCTGAAGTCCCACACCATCAGATTCAAGATCAGCTACCTCCCTTCAACCATTCAGGTCTTGAATCAACCAGCAAAACTATAATCACTACAAATTAGCAACACTGTGACCACTTTGCTCTACAATGAACTTCAGTTGTCTGTGGAATTATCTTATCAAGTCAAGTCGTCACTTTTATTGTTATTTTGACCATAACTGTACAGTACATAGTAAAAATGAGACAACGTTTTCAAGACCATGGTGTTACATGACACAGTACAAAAGCTAGACTGAACTACGTAAAAAACAACACAGAGAGAAAAAAACAACTACACTAGACTACAGATCTACTCAGGACTGCATAAAGTGCACAAAACAGTGCAGACATTACAATAAATAATAAACAGGACAATAGGGCAGTAAGGTGTCAGTCCAGGCTCTGGGTATTGAGGAGTCTGATAGCTTGGGGGAAGAAACTGTTACATAGTCTGGTCATGAGAGCCCGAATGCTTTGGTGCCTTTTCTCAGCCGGCAGGAAGGAGAAGAGTTTGTATGAGGGGTGTGTGGGGTCCTTCATAATGCTGTTTGCTTTGCAGATGCAGCATGTAGTGTAACTGTCTGTGATGGCAGGAAGAGAGACCCCGATGATCTTCTCAGCTGACCTCACTATCTTCTGTAGGGTCTTGCGACCTGAGATGGTGCAATTTCCAAACCAGGCAGTGATGCAACTGCTCAGGATGCTCTCAATACAACCCCTGTAGAATGTGATGAGGATGGGGGATGGGAGATGGACTTTCCTCAGCCTTCGCAGAAAGTAGAGATGCTGCTGGGCTTTCGTTGCTATAGAGCTGGTGTTGAAGGACCAGGTGAGATTCTCCATCAGGTGAACACCAAGAAATTCGGTGCTCTTAACGATCTCTACCAAGGAGCCATCAATGTTCAGCAGGGAGTGGTCGCTCCGTGTCCTCCTGCAGTCAACAACCATCTCTTTTGTTTTGTTCACATTCAGAGACAGGTTGTTGGCTCTGCACCAGTCTGTTAGCCGCTGCACCTCCTCTCTGTAAGCTGACTCGTCGTTCTTGCTGATGAGACCCACCACGGTCGTGTCATCGGCGAACTTGATGATGTGGTTCGAGCTGTGTGTGCAGCACAGTTGTGGGTCAGCAGAGTGAACAGCAGTGGACTGAGCACACAGCCCTGGGGTGCCCCCGTGCTCAGTGTGATGGTGTTGGAGATGCTGCTTCTGATCTAGACTGACTGAGGTCTCCCAATCAGGAAGTCTAGGATCCAGTTGCAGAGGGAGGTGTTCAGGCCCAGTAGGCTCAGCTTTCCAATCAGTTTCTGAGGGATGATTGTGTTGAATGCTGAACTGAAGTCTATGAACAGCATCCGAATGTATGTGTCTTTTTTGTCCAGCTGGGTTAGGGCCAGGTGGAGGGTGGTGGCAATGGTGTCGTCTGTTGAGCGGTTGGGATGGTACGCAAACTGCAGGGGGTCCAGTGAGGGGGCAGCAGGGTCTTGATATGCTTTATGACGAGCTTTTGGAAACACTTCATGATGATGGATGATTATTAAAAATGTGCATAATTTATGTTTAATTTGTTTTTCTGGTGAATGTTTTTCAGATGCTATGTGCCTGTGAGGCTGTTGCAAGTAGGTTTTCATTACACCTCGGCATATGTCTCGTGCAAATGGCAAATAACTCATTTGTAAAATATTAAACTAAACCATCACCAAGTTGGGGATAAAACAGTCTCCATTCCTTAGCTAGTCCTTAATATCTGTTCCCTATGTTAGTACACTGGATTGTCGTAATTCTAATCTACATAGCTGGATGAATTCAGTGACCCACTGGAACAGATCTACAAAAACATCAATCTCCGGCCTTTAGAACAAGTTGAAGTAATTCCCTGTAGATAGAACTGGCTGTGCACAATGTGCATTTCATCTCTCATAAGGAACAAGCCTGTATCATTGAAGAGACTATTGTGGAGAAATCTGCTACTGCATTCAGAGCAATGGTGAGTTGCTGCAGAATAGAGTGTAACTGATTCTCTCCACAGAGAACAGCTTGCAGTGAAAAGCATATGAACTGAGAGGAAAATACCTGGATAAGCAAAAAGATGAACTAGCAAATGGGCCAGCATTGCTGTGAAATAGCATTTTGTTACACTCGCAGTCCAATAAATATGTATCCAAAGGAGAAACAGATTCCAGATTTATCTGAATGAAAGCTATATATTAAAGTAAACTGCATGTATTTAGTAAGGTAACAGTACTGGTGGATAAAAGCAGAAATATGAATGCTTAGGAAAAGGAAGAAAACAGGAACATAAAGAAATACTGACAAGCTTCAATGAGGTCGGACAGTTCAGATAAAGAAAGCAAATGAGTGAGGGGCAAGGTCATTACGCAGAGTAATGTGTGACTGAATGTCTAGAAAGCGCTGCCTCGAGTGACAGAGAGACAAATGCAGAATCAGAGTCAGGTTCAATACCACTGGCAGACATTGTGAAATTTGTTGATTTGTGGCAGCACTGCAGTGCAATACACATTAATAAAAGAAAACTACAAATTCCAATGAAAAAACTGCAATAAAATAAATGAATGGGTAGTGCAAAAAAGAGAGTAAAAAAAGAAAAATATAGTGAGATAGTGTTCATCATTCATTGTCCATTCAGAAATCTGATGGCAGAGGGGAAGAAGTGGTTCCTAAAACATTGAGAGTAAGGCTTTAGGCTTCCTTGATAGCAATGTGACCCTGAATGATGGGGTCCTTAATGATGGATGCTGAATTTTTGAAGCATTGGTTGGTGTTTGAAGGTATCCTCGATTCTGGCGGCGCTAGTGCCCAAGATGGAGCTGGCTGAGCTTGCAATCCTTTGCAGCTTTTTCTGGTCCTGTGCAGTGGTCCTCACATATCAGACAGTGATGCAACCAATTAGAATGCTCTACACAGTATATCTGTAGAAACTTGCTAGTCTTTGGTGACAGACCAATTCTCCTCAAACAAGCATTGGAGAGGGATAGGAACAGGCAAGACAGGAAAGTGTTTAATTGGAGTAAGGGGAAATATGAAGCTATCAGGCAGGAACTTGGAAGTATAAATTGGGAACAGATGTTCTCAGGGAAATGTATGGAAGAAATGTGGCAAATGTTCAGGGATATTTGCGTGGCGTTCTGCATAGGTATGTTGCACTGAGACAGGGAAAGGAGGGTAGGGTACAGGAACTGTGATGTTCAAAGGCTATTGAAAATCTAGTCAAGAAGAGAAGAAAAGCTTATGAAAGGTTCAAAGAACTAGGTGGTGATAGAGATCTAGAAGATTATAAGGCTAGCAGGAAGGAACTTAAGAATGAAATTAGAAGAGCCAGAAGGGGCCATGAGAAGGCCTTGGCAAAAACCCCAAGGCATTCTACAAGTATGTGGAGAGCAAGAGGATAAAACATAAGAGAATAGGACCAATCAAGTGTGACAGTGGAAAACTGTGTATGGAACTGGAGGAGATAGCAGAGATACTTACTTAGTACTTTGCTTCAGTATTCACTATGGAAAAGAATCTTGGCGATTGTAGGAATGACTTACACCAGAATGAAAAGCTTGAGCATATAGACATTACGGATGGGGATGGGCTGAAGCTCTGGGAAAGCATGAAGTTGGATAAGTCACCAGGACCGGATGAGATGTACCCCAGGCTACTGTGAGAGGCATGGGAGCAGATTGCTGAGCCTCTGGCAATGATCTTTGCATCATCAAATCATCAATGGGGACGAGAGAGGTTCCGGAAGATTGGAAGGTTGCAGATGTTGTTCCCTTATTTAAGAAGCCTAAAAAATTATAGATCAGTGAGTCCTACTTCAGTGGTTGGTAAGTTGATGGATAAGATCCTGAGAAGCAGGATTTATGAACATTTGGAGAGGAATAGTCAGCATGGCTTAGTCAAAGGCAGATTGTGCCTTACGAGCCTGATTGAATTTTTTGAGGATGTGACTAAACACATTGATGAAGGTAGAGCCATAGCTGTACTGTATATGGATTTCAACAAGGCATTTCAACAAGTACACCATAAAAGGCTTATTGAGAAAGTAAGGAGGCATGGGATCTGAGGGGAGCTTGCTTTATGGATCCAGAATTGGCTTGCCCACAGAAGGCAAAGAGAGGTTGTAGACGGGTCATATTCTGCATGGAGGGCGGTGACCAGTGATGTGCCTCAGGGATTTGTTCCGGGTCTGCTTCCCTTCGTGACTTTTATAAATGACCTGGATGAGAAAGTGGTGGGATTGCTTAGTAAATTTGTTGAGGACACAAAAGTTGGGAATGTTGTGGATAGAGTGGGAGGCTATCAGATGATAGTGGGACATTGATCAGATGCAAAACTGGGCTGAGAAGTGGCATATGGAGTTCAACCCAAGTGAGTGTGAGGTGGTTTATTTTGGTAGGTCAGATGTAGGGTTCTCAGTAATATTAATTGTTAAGGCTGACATCACGGCTCCTCTGTAATGTTAACTGCTGAGGTAAGGGGTTCTCTGTAGCAGCGTGTTTGGATTATAATTGTGATAATTCATTTGCTAGCCAATGGAAATCATGTTATTCTATCTGTATGTGTGGGAAATTGAGGGAATGTGTGGGCTTTTCGTCGAGGAGGAGAAGAGGGGTTGGACGTGAGTCGAGCGCTCTGGTAGATCACTGGGAGTGATCCCAGCCGAGGGTTGACGGAGTTCGGAGGAGATCGAGGGCTGGAAAGGATACCTGATTTCATGAGCTCCAACTAATTCTTTTGTGCACAGAACTGATAAATTTACTGACTTGGTGCCTTTATTGTATTTGTTTCTACTAACTCATCACCAAGAAATAATTATAAAGTGTAATCACTTAATTGTATATTGTGTACTGTCTGATATTTTATGTTGTGAGCTTGTACTGGGGGTGCATCACACAGTATCCACACCAACGTGATTACAATGTTGCGGGAGTCAATGCCAGTTTATCCTAGACGAACGGGAGAAAATTGGGCAAAAACGTTACACAAATATGGTGGCAGAATATCGTATTAGTGGTAAGACTCTTGGCAGTGTGGAGGATCAGAAAGATCTTTATTTTACTTTACTTTATTGTCACCAAACAATTGATACTAGAGCGTACAATCATCACAGCGATATTTGATTCTGCACTTCGCGCTCCCTGAAGTACAAATCAAAGTGAACATAATAAAAATTTAAATTATAAATCATAATTAGAAAATAGAAAAGGGAAAGTAAGGTAGTGCAAGTCAGGTCCGGATATTTGGAAGGTACGGCCCAGATCTGGGTCAGGATCTGTTCAGCAGTCTTATCACAGTTGGAAAGAAGCTGTTCCCAAATTTGGCCGTATGCATCTTCAATCTCCTGAACCTTCTCCCGGAGGGAAGTGGGACAAAAAGTGTGTTGTCTGGGTGGGTCGTGTCCTTGATTATCCTGGCAGCACTGCTCTGACAGCGTGTGGTGTAAAATGAGTCCAAGGATGGAAGATTGGTTTGTGTGATGTGCTGGGCTATGTTCACGGTCTTCTGCTGCTTCTTCCGTACTTGGACAGGACAACTTTCATACCAGGTTATGATGCACCCTAGAAGAATGCTTTCTACGGTGCACCTATAAAAATCAATGAGGGTTTTAGGGGACAGGCCAAATTTCTTCAGCTTTCTCAGGAAGTAAAGGCGCTGGTGGACCTTCTTGGCAGTGGACTTTGCTTGGTTAGACCAAGTCAGGTCATTTGTGATATTCACCCTGAGGAACTTAAAGCCTTTGACCTGTTCCACCTGCGCACCACCAATGTAGATGGGATTGTGCGGTCCACTACTCCTTCTGAAGTCAACAACCAATTCCTTCGTCTAGCTGATGTTGATGGTAGATTATTGTCTTTGCACCATGCCATCAGGTTCTTAATTTCCTCTCTGTACTCAGACTCATCATTATGGCCTACAATTGTGGTGCCATCAGCAAACTTATATCTTGAGGTCCGAGTCCATAGGACACTCAAAGCTGCTGCACAGGTTGACTCCGTAGTTAAGAAGGCATTCAGTATGTTGGCCTTCATCAACCGTGGGATTGAGTTTAAGAGCCGAGAAGTAATGTTACAGCCATATAGGACCCTGGTCAGACCCCACTTGGAGTACTGTGCTCAGTTCTGGTCACCTCACTACAGGAAAGATGTGGAAGCCATAGAAAGGGTGCAGAGGAGATTTACAAGGATGTTGCCTGGATTGGGGAGCATGCCTTATGAGAACAGGTTGAGTGAACTTGGCCTTTTCTCCTTAGAGCAGCGGAAGATGAGAGGTGACACCTGGACAGGTCCATGGAGCTTAGAAAAATAGAGGTAACCCTATTTATTTAACCCTATTTAACCCTCGTTTATTCAAACGAGAGGACATGATTTGAGAGATAGGGGGCAAAAAGTTTAAGGGAAACACGAGGGGGTATTTCTTTACTCAGAGAGTGATAGCTGTGTGGAATGAGCTTCCTGTAGAAGTAGTAGAGGCCAGTTCAGTTGTGTCATTTAAGGTAAAATTGGATAGGTATATGGACAGGAAAGGAGTGGAGGGTTATGGGCTGAGTGCGGGTAGGTGGGACTAGGTGAGATTAAGAGTTCGGCACGGACTAGGAGGGCCGAAATGGCCTGTTTCCGTGCTGTGATTGTTATATGGTTATATGGTTATAACCCTAGATAATTTATAACTAAGTACATGTTCAGAAGGGTCTGTATTGTGCTGTAGGTTTTCTATGCTTCTATGTTTTTATTTGTGGACATAAACATAGAATATAGTTCTTCTGCTGGATGCTGAGACAGGAAACACTTAACGGAACTCTTTATGCAACTGTAAAGGAAATCAGGGAGTGTTGGGGAAGAGCTGTGAATGCTGACATTTGTGGTGATATATACTGTTTTGAACTTTTCACCTATACTGACACCAGCAATTCTAAAGTTAATGTAAATTTTGGGCTCCTCATTCATCTGCCTTGATGTCATCAGCTGACCGATGATTGGCAGTTCTGCTACATCATTTGACAGATACACCAGCCAATACAATTCTCTATAATCATTTATAGAATTCTTTATTCTTTATAATTGTTGAAGGTTGTCTGGTTTTTGTTGCACATTGTGCCAACACACCCCATCAAATTCTGAATTCATGCAAATATACATTGCGACTAAAGTTGATCCTCGACCTTTGATATCTCCTACGACCCGTCTATGGTAAACATATGAAACTGTGGACTTGTCCAGGTAACCAACAACCAGGGCTGGCACTGATAACCTCAAATGCTCTCTGCAAAGCACAGACACTAGCTCAATTTCAGGAATACAAATATTCTTGTTACTTACATACAGGATGTTCAGCAAAGACAACTTCATGTAAGTATCTAAAATTAGTCAGTTGGATTATTTCTGTCATATGTGCTGAGGTACAGTGAAAAGCATATCTTGCATATTGTCCATACAGACAATTTATTGAGGTAGTACAATGGGAAACAGTAATACAATGCAAAGTAAAGTGTTACAGTTGCAGAGAAGGTACAGTGCAGGCAGACAATAAGGTACAAAATCTTAATAAGGATAACAGTGAAGTCAAGGAACACACACAAAATGCTGGTGGAACACAGCAGGCCAGGCAGCATCTATAAAGAGAAGCACTGTCGTCGTTTCAGGCCGAGACCCTTCGTCAGGTCTAACTGAAAGGAAAGATAGCAAGAGATTTGAAAGTAGTGGGGGGATGGGGAAATGCGAAATGATAGGATAAGACCAGATGGGGTGGGATGAAGCTAAGAGCTGGAAAGGTGACTGGTGAAAGTGATACAGAGCTGGAGAAGGGAAAGGTTCATGGGACGGGAGGCCTAGGGAGAAAGAAAGGGGGAGATGGAGAACAGGCAAACAATTAAATATGTCAGGGATGGGGTAAGAAGGGGAGGAGGGGGATTAACAGAAGTTAGAGAAGTCAATATTCATGCCATCAGGTTGGAGGCTACCCAGCCGGTATATAAGGTGTTGTTCCTCCAACCTGAGTTTGGATTCATTTTGACAGTAGAGGAGGCCATGGATAGACATATCAGAATGGGAATGGGACGTGGAATTAAAATGTGTTGCCACTGGGAGATCCCGCTTTCTCTGGCGGACCAAGCATAGGTGTTCAGTGAAACAGTCTCCCAGTCTTCGTCGGGTCTCACCAATATATAAAAGGCCACACTGGGAGCACCGGATGCAGTATGTCACACCAGCCGACTCACAGGTGAAGTGTCGCCTCACCTGGAAGGACTGCCTGGGGCCCCGAATGGTGGCGGGGCAGCAAGTGTAAGGGCAGGTATAGCACTTGTTCCGCTTACAAGGATAAGTGCCAGGAGGGAGATCGGTGTGAAGGGATTGGGGGGATGAGTGGACAAGGGAGTCCCTGTGGAAAGCAGAAAGAGGGGAGAGGGAAAGTTGTGCTTGGTAGTGGGATCCCATTGGAGGTGGCAGAAGTTACAGAGAATTATACATTGGACCTGGAGGCTGGTGGGGTGGTAGGTGAGGACAAGGGGATCCCTATCCCGAGTGGGGTGGCAGGCGGATGGGGTGAGGGCAGATGTGTGGGAAATGGGAGAGATGCGTTTGAGAGCAGAGTTGATGGTGGAAGAAAAGGAGATATTTTTGTATAAAAAAGGAAGACATCTCCTTCGTCCTGGAATGAAAAACTTCATCCTGAGAGCAGATGCGGTGGAGACGGAGGAATTGTGAGAAGGGAATAGCATTTTTGCAAGAGACAGGGTGGGAAGGGGAATAGTCCAGGTAGCTGTGAGAGTCTGTAGGCTTATAGTAGATATCAGTAGATAAGCTGTCTCCAGAGATGGAGACAGAAAGATCAAGAAAGGGGAGGGAGGAGTCGGAAATGGACCAGGTAAATTTGAGGGTGGGGTGAAAGTTGGAGGCAAAGTTAATGAAATCGACGAGCTCAGCATGCGTGCAGGAGGCAGCGCCGATGCAGTCGTCGATGTAGCAAAGGAAAAGTGGGGGACGGATACCCATATAGACTTGGAACATGGACTGTTCCGCAAAGCCAACAAAAAGGCAGGCATAACTGGGACCCATGTGGGTGCCCATGGCTACACCCTTGGTTTGGAGGAAGTGGGAGGAGCCAAAGGAGAAATTATTGAGAGTAAGAACTAATTCTGCTAGATGGAGGTGAGTGGTGGTAGAGGGGAATTGGTTAGGTCTGGAATCCAAAAAGAAAGGACTGGATATCCATGGTGAAAATAAGGCGGTGGGGACCAGGGAACTTAAAATCGTTGAAAAAATTCAAAGCGTGAGAAGTGTCACAAACATAGGTGGGAAGAGATTGAACAAGGGGGGATAAGACAGTGTCAAGGTATGCAGAAATGAGTTCGGTGGGGCAGGAGCAAGCTGAGACAATAGGTCTACCTGGACAGGCAGGTTTGTGGATCTTAGGTGGGAGGTAGAAACGGGAATTGAGGGGTGTGGGAACTAGGAGGTTGGTGGCAGTGGATGGGAGATCCCCAGAGCTGATAAGGTTGGTGATTGTATAGGAGACAATGGCCTGGTGCTCCTTAGTGGGGTCATGATCAAGGGGTAAATAAGAGGAGGCATCAGAGAGTTGTCGCTGTGCCTCGGCCAGGTAGAGGTCAGTACGCCAGACAACAACAGCTCCCCCCTTATCAGCAGGTTTTATAGTAAGGTTGGGATTGGTGTGGAGGGAGCGGAGAGCAGAGTGTTTGGAAGGAGTGAGGTTGGAATTGGAACAGGGTGTGGTGAAGTCGAGATGGTTGATGTCCCGTCGGCAATTAGCAATAAAGAGATCCAGAGCAGGCAGAAGACTAGAGCGGGGTGTCCATGAAGAGGAGGAGGGTTGAAGATGGAAGAAGGGGTCATCGGTGGGGGTAGGAGAGTCCTTGTCAAAGAAGTAAGCTCGGAGATGGAGCCGGCGGAAGAAGAGTTCAGTGTCATGGTGTACGCGGAACTCGCCGAGGTGTGGGCGAAGGGGGACAAAGCTGAGGCCCTTACTGAGGACAGAACACTCTGCCTCAGAGAGTTGAAGGTTGGAGGGAATGGGAAAGACCCGGCACGGATGAGAGATGGGATCGGGGGGGGGGGGGGGGAGGAGGGAGGCTGGTAGTGTCAGTGGAGAGGGAAGGTTTGGGGTGAGAGGAAGATGGAGCCTCTGAGGGCCCAGGAGCTGACGATGGGATCTGAGGGAGAGGGGATTGCAGAGTGGTGGTGGGGGAAGGGGGGAGACGGGAGTCACAATCTCAGCATGTGAACCCGGCCTGGAGTTCAAGGCTGGAGCCGTAGTCGGTGGTTGCGCAATCGCTTTGAAGCTGTTCATGGTCGTTGGAACACGCAGCGATGGTGCTGGAGTCCGTGTTTTCAATATGCCCAGGATTGCAGGGGCAGCCGAGATCGACGGCTGGGGCCAATCCATGGTCATTGGAACATTCGGTGATGGTGCTGGAGTCCGGGTTTTCAATATGCCCTGGGTTGCTGGGGCAGCTGAGATCGACGGCCGGGGCCAATCCATGGCTGTCGGAACACGCGGTGATGGTACTGGAGTCCGGGTTTTGAATATGCCTAGGGTTGCTGGGGCAGCTGAGATCGACGGCCGGGCCCAGGGAGGCGATACGAAGACCATGCTCTGGGGTCTGCAGATGGAAGATCTTGCGATCCTTGCAGGATGTGATAAAGTCAAAGAAACGGTGATTGCACGCATGGATCTGACGGAGGATGAAATAACGGACAGGTCCATTGCAAACGGAGAAAAAGGTGTCCCGGAGGCGTGGAAGGGATTGTGACAGGGACGCCAGGTACCTTCTCATGGCGGAGAGTGTCGCCCTCAGAACTCGATGGGAGAAACAACGGGAGGCAGAGTCAATTAAATGTGAGTACCTGGGATCCTCAGAAGGTCCAAATTGAGAAGCTTGAAAATGGATCCTGAAGCCAAATGGAGTCAGTTGGCGATGAAGACACATTCCAAGGAAGGATATATGGCTGTAATAGTGGGTCTGGGTCCATTTGAAGTCAAGGGTCCATTTTATTATACTAACAGACCATTCAATAGTTTTATAGCAATGTGGTGGAAGCTGACCTTGAGTCTGGTGGTTTGTGCTGTGGCACTGCTCCTTGTCGACGTGCTCACTGAAGGTCCCCAGGCATGTGATGCTTATCACTGGCCCTCTCATCATCCAATAAAGCACAAGCAGAAGCCATATGGGGCAAAAAATGTTGTCAGCCATTTGCCCTCCCATTTACTGGGACTTCTGTAGTTCTTTCTTGCCAGTACTAGGCAGACAGCACTCTTGTTGTTTCTGAAGCACAGTAGGGTGGTATAGTGTTTAATTACTGGGTCAGCTACCTGAGCCATGGTAACTGGTGCAGACACACAAGTTCAAATTTTGTGGGAGGAAAAACAACTACCTTTCCTTCATGACATCAGCCTCACTAATGTGATTAACTCTTATCTGTCTTTTTAACATAGAGGAATAATTGAAGCTCTGGGCCTGTACCCACTGGAGTCTAGAAGAATGAAGGGGGGCGGGTCTTATTGAAATCTCCTGAAAATTGAAACACCTAAAGAGAATGTATGTAGAGTGGATATTTCCAATAGTGGGAGAGTCTAGGACCAGAGGGCACAGCCTCAAAATAGAAGTAAATCTCTGTAGAACCGAGTTGAGGAGGAACTTTTTTAGCCAGAGGGTAGTGAATCTGTGGAGCTTATTGCCACTGTACAGGCCAAGTTATTGGGCATATTTAAAGCAGAGGTTGATTGGTTCTTGATTCGTTAAGGGTGTCAATGCTTATGCGGAGAAGACAGGAGTAAAGGATTGAGATTTATAATAAATCAGCCATGATGGAATGGTGGAGCAGATTTGAATGGCCAAATGTTCTAATTCTGCTCCTACAGAATGTCTTAAGTTCTTATAGTCTAACTGGACACAGATCCAAATGCTGAAATCTTCCAGGTCTAATGACCACCTTCAGTTTCTTCCACCTCAGAGGAGCAACCAAACAACACCTTGGCCTCAGTCACTAGAAAGGAAGCCCCATAGAGGCATTACGTGGGGAGTTCCAGAGTTTCAAACAGACAACCACTGAGGGACGTCCATAGTCAGGATGATGGGTAAACCAGCCAGCCTGACACATGAAGGAAAGCGCCAATTTTTACCACTCTCTGAACCTCCTGAAGGTTCGACGTCAATGTTTAAGCAGGCTGTGAGGCTGAGGGGAATGTGTTGAGATGCTGATGTAGTTGGGTTGATACCTAAGGAGCTGGGAATGCTGACAGTTGTGGGGATGTGACTGGCCTTGCTGTGAATGAACTAAAGTTTCTTCATTAAGGTAAATAGAGAGTTTTCTTCTGCTTCCAGAGATGCGCTTATTGAGTTGAATAGTTCCTCTTAAAATGTAGGCACGTAATACAAATTGGTAAAAGTGTGAAATATCCATCCTCCGACATGGGACTTGAAGTTTATTTGCGGTTGAAAGTATTATTAAAAATGTTGGCTGGGGAGGAGGCTTAAGTGCAGTGACAGTACCAAAGTTTAGCCTGATGAAGTTCTCATATGACTCCTCCAGCTGAAACCCCAACAATTAAACAACTCTGCTAAGAGGCTAAATCCTACTGCTCATATCTGTGTACAGCCCAGACTGAGTTCAGTGTCTGAGCCCAGTTCACGGTGGCCGGACTGTCGTAAAATGAAAGCTGACATTACAACTGCTTCTTCTGCATGGTCTAGGTGTGCAAGCCTAGTGTGCATAAAACTGAAAATTATTATCAAAGTCAAGGTTGTACTTGCTTATACGGTGTAAAACATCAATTTGATGTGCATATCAATTTAGCAGTGGGAAGCTTGCAACAACGAACTGTTAAATTTGTTTACATTTTAATTTAAGCCTTGGGGAAACTACAGTGCTTTAAAAAGTATTCACCCCCTGCCCTTGGAAGTTTTCATGTTTTATTGTTTTACAATATTCAATCATAGTGGATTTAATTTGCCAATATTTGACACCGATCAAAAGAAAAAGACTCTTTCCTGTCAAAGTGTAAACAGATCTCTACAAAGTGATCTAAATTAATTATTATAAAACTCGAAGTAATTGACGGCATACATATTCACCCCCCTTCCCTTAATATGATACACCAAATCATCACTGGTGCAGCCAAATGGTTTTAGAAGTCACATAATTAGTTAAATGGGGATCTGTTTTTGGAGACCAGTGTGAAGTCAAGGTCTTTCAATTAATTGTAGTAAATGTCCACCTGTATCTGGAAAGACCAACTGATGAATCAGTATCCTGGCAAAAACTACATCATGATGACAGAACACTCCAAGCAACTCTGCAAAAAGCTTATTGAAAAGGACAGCTCAGAGAGGGATACAAGAAAATTTCCAAGTTACTGAATATCCCTTGGAGTTCAGTTAAGTCAAGCATCAACCTAGACTGTAAATCTGCCTCGAGCAGGCCGTCCTCAAAAACTGAGTGACCATGCAGGAAGGGAACCAGTGAGGGAGGCCACCAAGAGAACTATGACAACTCTGGAGGAGTTACAAGCTTCAGATTTTGAGATGGGAGAGACTGCACATGCAAGAACTGTCACCCGGGTGCTTTACTGGTTACAGCTTTATGGGAGGAGTAAATCACTGTTGAAAGAAACTCATATGACATCTCAGAGTTTACCAGAAGGCTTGTGGGAGACTCTGAAGTCAGCTGCAAGAAGCTTCTATGGTCTGATGAAACCAAAATTGAGCTTTTTGGTGATCAGACTAAATGCTATGTTTAGCATAAGCCAAACACCACACACCATCAACAACACATCATCCCCACCATGAAGCATGGTGGTGACTGCATCATACTGTGGGGATAGAACATAGAACATAGAAAACCTACAGCACATTACAGGCCCTTGGCTCACATGTTGTGCCAACCACATAATCTATTCAGGAAGTGCCTAGAATTTCCCTACTGCATAGCCCTCTATTTTTCTAAGCTCCATGTACATATCCAGGAATCTCTTAAAAGACCCTATTGTATCCACCTCCACCACCTTTGCTGGCAGTGCATACCACACACCTACCAGTCTCAGTGTGAAAAACTTACCCCTGACATCCCCCCTACTTTCAAGCACCTTAAAACTATGCCTCCCTCACATTAGCTATTTCAGCCCTGGGGAAAAGCTGGCTATCCACACGATCAATACCTCTCATCATCTGAGACACCTCTATCAGGTCACTTCTCATCCTCCGTCACTCCCAAAAGAAAAGGCCAAGTTCACTCAACCTATTCTCATAAAGAATTTTCTCCAATCCAGGCAACATCCTTGTAAATCTCTTCTGCATTCTCTCTATAGCATCCACATCCTTCCTGTAATGAGGTGACCAGAACTGAACACAATTCTCCCACTGGGGTCTGACCAAGGTCTTATATAGATGTAACATTACTTCACAGCTTTTGAAATTAATCCCACTGTTAATGAAGGCCAACACACTACAGCTTTGAGTGTCATACGGGCACAGACTCCAAGATCTCACTGATCCTCTACACTGCCAAAAGTCTTACCATAAATATATTCTGTCTTCAAATTTGACCTACCTAACATCACGTTTACCTGGGTTGAAGTTCATCTGCCACTTCTCAGCCCAGTTCTGCATCCTATCAACGTCTCACTGTAACTTCTGACAACCCTCCAGATTATCCACAACACCCCTAACTTTTGTATCATCAGCAAACTTACTAACCCACCCTTCTACTTCCTCATCAAGGTTATTTATAAAAATCACAAAGAGGAGGGGTCCCAGAACCATCTACAACTATACTTTGCCTTTTGTTGTCAAGCCAATTCTGGATATATAAAGCAAGGTCTCCTTGGATCCCATGCCACTGTGCTTTCTGAATGAGCCCTGCATGGGGAACTTTATCAAATGCCTAACTGAAATCCATATACACTACATCCACAGCTCTACCTTCATCAGTGTGTTTTGTTACATCTTCAAAGAATTCAATCAGGCTCATAAGGCATAACCTACCCTTGACAAAGCCGTGCTGTCTATCCCTAATCTGATTATGTCTCTCTAAATGCTCATAAATCCTGCCCCTCAGGATCTTCTCCAACAACTTACCCACCACTGAAGTCAGACTCACTGGTCTATAATTTCCTGTGCTATTTCTACTTTTTTTGAACAAGGGAACAATGTTTGCAACCTTCCAACCCTCTGATATTTCTCCTGTCCCCATTGTTGATGCCAGAGGCTCTGCAGTTTCCTCCCTCACTTCCCACAGTAGCCTGGGGTAAATCTTGTCCTGGCGACTTATCTAACCTAATATCTTTCAAAAGCTCCAGCACATCATCTTTCTTAATGTCTATATGCTCAAGCATTCAGTCCACTGTAAGTCATCTCTACAATCGCCAATTTGCTTTTCCCTGGTGAATAGTGAAGCAAAGTATTCATCAAGTACCTCCGCTGCCTCCTCTGACCCCATGCGCACATTTCCACTGTCACACTTGATTGGTCCTATTCTCACGTGGCTCATCCTCTTGTTCTTCACATACTTGTAGAATGCCTTGGGGTTTTCCTTAATTCTGCTTGACAATCATGGCCCCTTCTAGTTCTCATTCTTGAGCTCCTTCCTGGCACCCTTGTAATTTTCTAGAGCTCTAACAGTACCTAATTTCTTGAAACTTCCATAAGCTTTTCTTTTCTTCTTAACTAGATTTTCTACATGCTTTGTACACCATGGTTCTTTTACCCTACCATCCTTTCTCTGTCTCAATTGAACATACCTGTACAGAACCCTATGCAAATGTTCCCTGAACATCTGCCACATTTCTGCCATGCATTTCTCTGAGAACATTTGCTCCCAATTTATGTTTCCAAGTTCGTGCCTAATAGCATCATATTTCCCCCACCCCAATTAAATGTTTTCCCAAATTTTCTGCTCCTATCCTTCTCCAGCACTATGGTGAAGGAGTTAGAGTTGTGATCACTGCCTCCAAAATGCTCTCCCACTGAGAGACCTGACACCTGATTAAGTTCATTTCCCAATACCAGATGAAGCACAGCCTCCCCTCTAGTTGGCTTATCTACAGATTGTTTCAGGAAACCTTCCTGAACACAACTAACAAACTCCACCTCATCTAAAACCCTTGCTCTAAGGAGATGCCAGTCAATATTCAGAAACTTAAAGTCTCCCATCAAAATAACCCTATCATTATTATTGCACCATTCCAGTATCTGCCTTCCTATCTGCTCCTCTATGTCTCTGTTATTATTTGGGGTCTATAAAAACACACAGTAGAGTTATTGCCCCCTTCCTTTTTCTAACTTCCACTCACAATGACTTAGTAGACAATCCCTCCATGACTTCCTCCTTTTCTGCAGCTGTGATACTATCCCTGATTAGCAGTGCCACTCTCCCACTTCTTTTGCCTCACTCCCTGTCCTTTTTGAAACATCTAAGCCTGGCACACTCAGCAGCCATTTCTGTCTCTGAGTCATCCAAGTGTCTGTAATGCCTACAACATCATCATTCACTGCAGAGGTGCTTCACTGCAGCAAGCCCTGGAAGGCTTGAGAAGGTAGAGGGTAAAATAAATGCAGCAAAATACAGGGAAATCCTGGAGGAAAACCTGATGCAATCTGCAAGGGAATTGTGACTTGGGAGAAGACTTGTTTTCTAGCAAGACAATGACCCCAAGCATATAGCTAAAGCTTTAGCTTAAAAACAGCAAAGTCAAAGAGGCCAAGTCAGAGTGCAGACCTCAATCCAACTGAGAATTTGTGGATGGACTTGAAAGGGCTGTTGACTCATGATCCCTATGCAATCTGACAGAGCGAGAGCAGTTTTGTCAAAATGAAAGGGGAAATACTGCATGCCCAATGTGCAAAGCTGATAGAGACCTACCCACACAGACTCAAGGCTGTAATTGCTGACAAAGGTACATCTACTAAACTCTGACTTGAAAGGGGTGAATATTTTTGCAAACAATTATTTTGTGTTTTATATTTGTAATCAATTTAGATCTCTTTGGAGAGATCTGTTTCCATTTTGACACAAAAGAGACTTTTTCTATTGGTCAGTGTAAATAAAAACCAATTTAAATCCCCTGTGATTGAGTGTTATAAACATGAAAACTTTATAGGGTGAATACTTTTCATAGGCACTGTAAATTAGGTGCTTGTTTTTATTTTGTTCTCTGTATTTGTACATTTCAAACAGGATAGATATTTGGAGATTCCCCTCAAAGTTTCTCAGAAGTCACCAACAAAAGCCAAGCCTAAGACTCCTTAAATCAAAACGCACCCCAAGAAGTTTAGCAGTCATGAGGTACAAAATGCTCTCTTGCTAGATAGAGCTTACTCCAGTTCCTAATTCCATGTATGCTGATGAAGTCCTTGCAATGTCTTCCAAGGGATCTTTATACTTCTTTAAATTGTCACAGTGAACCCAAAGTTCATCTGTGAGTCTTAAAATTCATTAACTGAAAAATGACTGAACAATCAGGCAGGGTTCGTTTCTCACATCTCTTTTTATAAAACTGCCATACTCTGTGGTGTATCTTAGTAACACGGTACAACCGTGAAAAACTGCTGGAACCCACTGTGATGGAAGCAGGCTGCATGTTCTGACTAACACAGGGATGATCATGGAATGATGCACAGTGTTGTGAAATTCTCTGTGGAGCAGTCAGGTGAGTAATCAGCAGATGAAGGCTGTGATGGCAAGTGGGAAAAGAAGAAATTACACTCCTGAGCTTGAAAGTTAAAGCAAAACCCAGACTGTGGAGACAGGTCAGAAAAAGGAATTAGAATCAGAGATCTCGAGGGCAGGTGCTTTTCCAGTGATAGCAAGGAGATGAATGTTAAATAAATGTGCTTTAAGAGGAGTCTATATCCAGCTCTTTTACTGAATGCACAGCCTCAGAAAGCACACTGAACCAAATGGCTTGAACTCTATCATTGTGAGGAGATGACCAGGCACACTGATGAAAAGAATAAAAGTTTCAAAACCTCCAGGATAAAATGCTGCGTCCCTACTGATTCCTGGGAATTTCTGGCCCATGTGGAGAAAGAACACTCTGGAAGGGATGAAGACCTTGCAAGCAGAGCATATGTAAAGAGTGAAAAGAGTCCTTCTTACACCAAACTATCCACCCACTATCTCTGTGGAAGGGGCACGCATCTGGAATCAGAATCAGAGTCATGCTTATTATCACTGACATATGTCCTGAAAATTGTTGTTTTGCGGGAGCAGTACAGTGTAAGACACAAAACACATGAATAAATGTTGAGATAAACAAATAAATGAATGAACAAATGAATGAACAGATAAATAGATGGACAGATAGATACACCCAGTGGCCACTTTACACCTGCTCATTAATGTAAATATTTAATCAGCCATTCATGTGGCAGTAATTCAATGTATAAAAACATGGTCAAGAGGTTCAGTGGTTGTTCAGACCTAACAGCAGAATAGAAAGAAATGTAATCTAAGTGACTTTGACCATGGAATGGATGTTGGTTTCAACAGAATGGTTTGAGTATCTCAGAAACTGCTGATCTCCTGGGATTTTCATGCACAACAGTCTCTAGAGTTTACAGAGAGTGGTGCAAAATACAAAAATGAAAAATCCAGTGAGTGGTAGTTCTGTGGATAAAAATGCCTTGTTAATGAGAGAGGTCAGAGGAGAATTGTCAGACTGGTTCAAGCTGACAGGAAGGAGACAGTAGCTCACATAACCAGGCGTTACAACAATGGTGTGCAGAAGAGCATCTTTCAATGTACAACATGTTGAAGCTTGAAGTGGATGGTCTACAGCTTCAGAAGACCACAAGCATACACTTAGTGACCAATCTGTTAGGTACAGGAGGGACTTAGAGTTACGATAGGTAAACAGTGCAAAAGACCAACAGTGAGGTAATGTTCATGGGTTCATGGACTGTTCAGTAATCTGATGGTAGAGGAGAAGAAACTGTTCACAAAATATTGAAGGTAGGTCTTCAGGTTCCTGATCCTCCTCCCTGATAGTAGTAATGAGAAGAGGGCATGACACCAATGGTGAGAGTACTTAATGAGGGATGTCAACTTCTTGAGGCACCCTTTTTTGAAGATGTTCTCGAAGGTGGGAGGCTTGTGCCTATGACGGAGCTGGCTGAGATTATAACAGTCTGCAGCCTCTTGTGCTCCAATGCATTGGAGTCTCCATACTAGGCTGTAACACAACCAGTCAGAATGCTCTCCACCATACATCTGTGGAGATCTGCTGGAATCTTTTGGTGTCATGACAATTCTTCTCAAACTTCTATTGAGTTAGAGCTGCAGGCATGCCTTCAGGATTGCATCAATGTGTTGGACCCTGAGATGCTGGTGCCTATAAACTTGAAGTTGATCACCTTTTCCAGCACTGACCCCTCAGTGAGGACTGGTCTGTGTTCTCTCAACTTTCCATTACTGAAGTCCACTATCAATTCCTTGGTCCTGCTGACATTGAATGTGAGGTTGTTGTGGCAACACTACTCAACCAGCTATTCCATCTCACTCCTGTAGGCCTCCTCCTCATCATCATCCTCATCAACAGTTGGAATGTGAGAAATTGAGTATTTATGGAGAAATGGAGGATTTCAGCTGTGTCTAGCCACACAGTGAAACCATGCACTGGACTTGCATCCCTTAGTTGCACTTGTATTTTGTATGAATCAAAAATTTTGGTCTGATTTTACAAAGGGAAATGCAAAGGCTGAGTGAAGCATGAATTGTTTCTTAGTAGTTTTGCCAAATTTAATGCTTGGAGTGGAATTGGTGAAAAACTTGCCTTGCATTCTGTTCATACAGATCAAATCATTACAACAGGTCATTGAGGCAGTACAAGGGAAAACAAGAACAGAATGAAGAATAAAGTGTTACAGAGAAAGTGCAATACACACATACCATAATGTGCAACATCAACGTCATAACAAGGTAGACTGTGAGCTCAAGGGTCCATCTTATCATACTGGGGAACGGTATTATAATTGAAGCTGTCCTTGAGCCTAGTGGTATGTGTTTTCAGGCTTTTGCCTGTTGGGAGAGGGAAGAAGTGAGATTGCCTGGGGTCGGTGTAGGGTCTTTGATGACACTGGTTGCTTTACTGAGGCAGTAAGAAATATAGACGGAGTCTATGGAGGGTAGAGCTATGTCCACAAATCTCCAGTTCCTATAGGTCACAGGCAGAGTTGTTGTCATAGCAAGCTGTGATGCATCTGGATAGGATACTTTCAGTGGTACACTGATAAAAATAAGCAAAAAGCAGGATTATATTGGCAGAATGGGTTAGTAAAGGATGCATTGCTTATGCTAATAAATATATGTTAATTGTCTTAAAATAGTCCAATACCTAAATTACTCAACTGAAAGATATTGCAATGGAATCTAGATTAAAGCAGTAACTTGTGAGGGGGTCATGTCCTTTCAAACTTAGGCTCATCCTGATGTCCGAGGAGGTAGGTTCAAGGAAGCAGTTCACCTCTGCTGGGAATTTCCTCTACTCAGACACCTTCCTAGGCAATGAGGCAGAAACCTTGCTCTTCAAGATACCACACCAGCACAACAGCAATATTTGTCTTGCATTGCTCCTTTTGAGAGCTGATTCACAAATTAATTTCAATTTAAGAGGAAGGAAAATTATCCTCCAGTGGTTATTTTGGAAATTTCAGATCTTCTGGGATGGCCTTAATCAATCTAAATCAGTGTCAATGAACGTTGAAGGCTGGAATAAGTTAACCTCTGTCCTTCGGTTGCCTGGCCATCTTACTACGTTTTTGCAGTGCACACTTCAGAGCTGCACAATATTTGACAGAAATTCAATTTATTTAAAAACACTAGTGATACAGAAATTAGAGGGTTTATGCTAATAATTTTGATGACAGTGAAGCTATTTCATATATATAAAGTTTAGCCTCATTAGCTGGTATCCATTTTCAATCAAAGTAACAAATATAATTGTCTCAACCAAAACACACAAAATGCTGGTGGAACGCAGCAGGTCAGGCAGCACCTATAGGGAGAAGCACTGTCAAAGTTTCAGGCCAAGACCCTTCATCAGGACTAACTGAAAGGAAAGATAGTAAGAGATTTGAAAGCAGGAGGGGGAGGGGAAAATGCAAAGTGATAGGAGAAGACCGGAGGGGGTGGGGTGAAGCTAAGAGCTGGAAAGGTGATTGACAAAAGAGATACAGAGCTAGAGAAGGGAAAGGATCATGGGATGGGAGGCCTAGGGAGAAAGAAAGGGGGAGGGAGAACCAGAGGGAAATGGCAGAAAGAGAGACTTAAAAAAGGAGGAGGCGGAAAAAAACTAAATATATCAGGGATGGGGTAAGAAGGGGAGGAGGGGCATTAACAGAAGTTAGAGAAGTCAATGTTCATGCCATCAGGTTGGAGGCTACCCAGACGGAATATAAGGTGTTGTTCCTTCAACCTGAGTGTGGCTTCATCTTGACAGTAGAGGAGGCCATGGATAGACATATCAGAATGGGAATGGGATGTGGAATTAAAATGCGTGGCCACTGGGAGATCCTGCTCTCTCTGACGGACAGAGCATAGGTGTTCAGCGAGACAGTCTCCCAGTCTGTGTCGGGTGTCACAAATATATAAAAGGCCGCACCGGGAGCACCAGACGCAGTATACCACACCAGCCGACTCACAGGTGAAGTGTCGCCTCACCTGGAAAGGACTGTCCGGAGCCCTGAATGGCGGCGGGGGAGGAAGTGTAAGGGCAGGTGTAATACTTGTTCCGTTTACAAGGATAAGTGCCAGGAGGGAGATTGGTGGGAAGGGATGGGCAAGGGAGCCGTGTAGAGAGCAGAGCGATCCCTGTGGAAAGCAGAAAGGGTGGGGAGGGAAAGATGTGCTTGGTAGTGGGATCCCATTGGAGGTGGCGGAATTTATGGAGAGTTGCTTGGTAGTGGGCTCCCTACACGACTCCCTTGTCCATTCTTCCCCCCATCCCTTCCTATCATTTCGCATTTTCCCCTCCTCCTCCTACTTACAAATTTCTTTCTTTCTCTCCTTTCAGTTAGTCCTGACGAAGAGTCTTGGCCCGAAATGTCGACAGCGCTTCTCCCTATAGATGCTGCCTGACCTGCTGTGTTCCACCAGCATTTTGTGTGTGTTGCTTGAATTTCCAGCATCTGCAGATTTCCTCGTGTTTGCTTGAAATATAATTTTCTTATTAGTTGAGGATCCATGAATGATTTCTTTACTCAGAAATGTGGCTCTCATTTTAATGAGGAATCAGGTTTAGTTACCTTGTAGTCCAGGCCTTTTTATGTCGATGGGCTGATTACGTGAATATACACAAATGATGCATTTAATTTCCTTCTGACTTATTTCAATTATTTATTAATTTTATAAAATCAACCCATTATTTTCTTTCTTTATTTATTTAAAGCTATAGCACAGAACAAGCCATTCTGGCCTGAGTTGCATCTCCCAGCAACTAGACTACTTAAAACTAGCTAATCATTGGACTATTTACAATGAACAATTAACTTCCAACTGGTACATTTTTGGACTGTGGGAGGAAACCACTTAATTGAGCACTGTTCAGATCCTAGAGATACAAAGAACAAGGATTAAACCATGCTTGACAGAGAAGATGCTTACCTACATGCTGGAAAAAAGAAGCACTGTGTGGAGACAGACCAGTCCCTGCTGAACACAGTGCACACCCAGCTAGTCCCAATTTCCTGTGTTCAACCCATATTGCTCCATATCCAGTAGCTATCCAAGTGCTTCTTAAATGATACTAATGCACCTGCCTCAACCACTCCCTCCAGCAGCTCATTGCATATAATCACCACCCTCCGCATGGAAAAGTTGTCTCTCAATAAACCTTTAAATCTTTCCCCTCTCATTCTAAATCTATGCCCCCTGGCTTTGGACACACCTCCCCTGAGTGAGGGACTGTTACCTTATCTATGCTCCCATTATTTTGAACATTTTTACACGACCACCCCTCATTCTTCTATGTAACAAGGAATAAAGACATAGCCTTGCCAACAAGCTCTCCATTCCTGGCCACCTTCTAAGTCTTTGCACTATTCCCAGTTTAGCCACATTTATCCTGCAATACAGTGACCAAATTGTATACTGTACTCATAGCAACTGGAACGTAATGACCCAACTCTGATAGTCAGCTGATTTGGTTGTGTGTGAGCTTCTATTCTCTCAGAGGCAAAGAGCTCAGTGGTGAAAAATGTTCAGATCGTTATGGATGTAAAAAAACTTGCTGTTGATGCCTTCTTGTCACAAGTTGTTGATGTTGCAGTTGTTAATAATTAATGAGGATTTTTACACTTCCCCAGCAACATCTTGTGCTGGCTCCTCTACTGTGAACTGTCTACTCTCTGGTATTGATGAGTGCAGTGCCACGACTACACTGCTCGTCACCACTACTTTCACATCAGCCACTTGTTTCCGCAGCCCCCTTTCACCCCTCATCCCCCTTTCGACTTTACGCACCTAATAGCTACACTGTCCACTGTGTTTTCATTTGCCAGACCACTACTGAGAAGAATTCCTCTTGCCAAGAGTCACTTTGTCACTTCATCATTTCCCATCAGCCTCCTCAAGTTTCTCTCACACCTAGCACCACTTTATGTACAACCTATGTACTAAGCTTATCATCTGTAAGTGCAGCTACACCCAATAATTAATTGTACATTGTGTTTTTAGGATCAATGTTACATTCATATCTGTTGTGTTTTTTATACTTCATTGCATCTAGAGTAACACACAATGTCTGCGAATCCACAATTCTGCTGGAGGCTGGAGACTAAAGCAACCTATTCTAGGTTTAGAGGACTGTGTAGATCCTGTGACAAATAAAGAGGCCATTGAGTGTAGGTTTGTGGTCTTCTGCTACTGTAGCCAATCCACTTCAAGGTTCGACTTGTTGAACATTCAGAGATGTTCTCTACACCACTGCAGCAACATGCAGGTATTTGAGTTACTGTTACATTCCTGTCAGCTCGAACTGGTCTGGCCATTCTCCTCTGATCTCATCTGTAACAAGGCATTTTTGCCTACAAAATTGCCACCGGCTGGATGTATTTTGTTTCACACACCATTCTCCATAAATTCTAGAGACTGTTGAGTGTGAAACCACCCTGTCTGGCACCAACAATAATTCTATATTCAAGGTACTTAGATCTCATTTCTCCCCCATTCTGATATTTAGTTTGAACAACAACTGAACCTGTTGACCATATCTGTATTGAATTGCTGCCACATGACTGGCTGATTAAACATTTGTAGGAGTAGAGATGTACCTAATAAAGAGGCCACTGAGTGTATGTGCGTGAGGTTGGCAGGGACTGTGTTTGTTTCGCTGTTGTTGCTTTGTTGCTTGGTATGTTCTGCTTTTTGCTGTTCAGTGTTACTCCGCTGAGTATTGTAGGAATGGTATGTTGGCACTGGAATGTGTGGCGACACTTGGATGTGTTGGTTCTAAATGCAAATGACACATTTCACTGTACATGTTTCAACGTACATGTGATGTTTCTAAAAAATAAATCTAGTTTGTTTCCAAATGTTCATCAGCCATTCAATTTACTGTCCTGATATTCAATCCTTAAAACAAAAATTGTTTTGTTTTGGAAAATGGCAGAGTATTTCGGAATTTTGAGAGACTAATTTACTCCAGTGAGATTTCTGACTTGACCAGTCCATAATTATAACCCACAGATCACCCACAGATTATTCTGGGAATGAAGAGGTTAACATATGAGGTGCCTGGCCTGTACTCACTGGAATTTAGAAGAATGCAGGGTGATTTCATTGAAACCTACTGAATGTTGAAAGTACTAGATAGGGTGGATGTGGATGTATCCCATAGTGGGTTATCCAGAACTAGAGGGCACAGCCTCAGAATTGAGGGGTAGCCTTTTAGAACCGAGGTTTTAGCCAAAGAGTGGCAAATCTGTGGAATAGTCTGCCACAGACTGTGGTGGTGGCTAAGTCCTTGGGAACATTTAAGGCAGAAGTTGACAGTGTCTTGATTGGTCAGGGTTCAAAGGATCTGGTGAGAAGGCAGGTGTATGGGTTGAGTGGGATCTGGGATCAGCCATTATGGAATGGCAGAGCAGACTCAGTGGGCTGAATAGTCTAATTCTGTTCTTATGTCTTATAGTCTTACCTTATCGACAAGCAGACTACATAGGGTTTCAGAGAAAGAATCTAAGAGTTAAATTCCACCTCTATTTTGTTGGTATTTCTAAGAAAGTCTCTTCCATTATTTTTCTACCTTGCAGCCTGTTATAAAACTGATCGGTTCCCACACCATTATAGGATGCTCTGGATGTGTAAGGGAGCTTTCTGGTGCAGATTTGCAGATTCACTTCAAACTGAATCATCAAGTTTGCTGAGGACACAACAGTGGTTGGCCTCCTCTACAATGACAAGATGGTATACAAAGAGGAGGTAGAATGGCGTTAGCACATTGAGTCTCAGCATGAACAAGACAAAAGAGATGGCTGTGGACTTAGGCAGGTGCAGGCTGACCACTCCTCACTGCACATACACACTGGGGCAAGTTAAGAACAACAAGATTCTGGGAGTGCACATAATGGACGATTTCTTCTGGTCCCTCGACACCACCTCTTAGTCAAAGATGCACAGCAGTGTCTCCACTTCTGAAAGAGATTGAGGTGAGTGAGATTCCCACCCCCCACCACCCTTCTAACCAACAGGAGCATGTCCAACCAGCTACCAGCTGCTTCACCATCTGGTATGGGAATTGCAAGGCATCTGATCACAGGTCCCAACAAAGGATTGAAAGATTCATCAGGGTCTCTATTCTGCCCATTAGATATATTTATTGGGAGTGCTACATATGCAGGGCCCTAAGGATTGTCAGTAATCCCTTCCACCTGTCCAACAATCTCTTTGACCCCTTACTATCAGCATTAGCATTAGAGCAACAACTGTTAGAATTGGAAACAGCTTTTTCCCTGAGGCTGTAAGGCTACTGAACTCCCTGCCACCCCCCAAATCTCATCACATACAATATAAAGAAACAGTAGTGTTACCCTGTTTACTTTTTAACTTGTATATGCATCTTAATATTTTTTTCTAGTAATATTACTTTATGTCACTTTAATGGACTTCTTGAAGGTTTGGATAAACCTTTCAGCTAGCTGCCCTATTAATTGCTGGCTGACTTGAAATGTCTGATGCCATTTTTCTTCATGAAGTTTCTGACATGTATTGGGATCCGTTGTCACTGTCACTTTCTTCTGGTAAGCTGTTTCTGGCGAAGGTATTCCTCAGAGCAGAGACAGTCTTTGCTGAGATGGTTGACTTCATTGGTATAACCACCGGCCACTTTCAATGAACATCCACAGCAATCAGATACATAAAGTCCATGAATGACCCAGCAAAGTCAATACCTACTCTTTGACATGGTGACAACAGCCACTCCCATGGGAGTAACAGTGCCAGTGGGGGTGTATTTTGAACTTTTTGGCATCCTGAACAGCTTTTGACAAGTCTTCAATTTGTTTATCTTTTTCCTTCTCAAACACCTTCTGATTAGCATTAAGCAGCTGTGACAAGTCTCTGGTTAGCACTACCATTTGAGCAGCAGTTTCCTGTTGATGTCACACTGAGAGCTTTGATTGAGTGCCAGGCTAGTTGGATTTTTCTCGACCATTCATGTCCGAAAAGTGCTGGCCCTCCACTTCTCAACACGTAAAGCTCTAAGTGCTGTATCTGCCCCTCATATGTCACCTTCACTTTCTGTTTGCCTTTGGAAGACACTTTTTCACCTGTGTAGGTTTTTGGCATCACTGAGGCCTTCTCTGATGGCATCTCAGAGAACAGTGTGTCATAGTCAGCCTCTGGAATTATGAACAAAGTTGACCCTGTACCCAGCTGCATTTTCATCAGCACCAGACACATCTAATTCTGTCATCTGAATCAGTTATACTATGCAATTCATGGCAGTTCACTTTTTTTGGACTCTATGCTTTACATTGGTAATTTTATGCATTTGTTTAGTTTTGTATCTGGGGTTTTTCACTCAGTTGTGCTTTTTGTCTGCCTCGCTGATTCACTCTGTGTGACCTTGCCTGTGATATTTTCTGCAGACATTTTCTTTGAACTGACAGTCATTTGCATCATGGAAGGCTTTGCCACATCAATAACATCATTGGTTTTTTTTGCACTATTCAGGGACATTTTGTGCATTTCATATTCTAACTTTTTCTGTAGTTCTGCTGCATCCTTTGCAGCAGTCTCTAACAATTACGCAATAATCAATATCTGTTCTACCAGTAGCCTCATTTGAGTGCTTTGACAATGCATGCTGCATACAAGCCTGTCCATCAAAATCCATCTCTGAAGTCACAGTACTGGGAAAGTTTGCACAGTTGTGCAATGTATTCATCTTTTGACTGGTTCCTTTTGTAAAATCTAAATCTTTCAGCTATTACCAGCAGTTTAGAACTCAAGTGATTTTGTAAAATTGTAACAATTTCATTGAACACTTTGCTGGCTTTAGGGGTTACTAAGTTGTGTTAAAGTCTGTACATTCTTGGGCCTGTGGAGCTTTCTTTTGCTCCTCCACATTGTTCATGTTACAATGCAGCTCCACCCTCTCAATGTACGACTCCCTGTCTTCATTAGCATGATCAAATTCATCAACTTTCCCAACTGAAGCCATCAGCACGTTATTTTCAATTTAAATTCAGCACATCTTTCACTATTACTCACGCATCCTTCGAGTTTCTCATGCTGTATAACTCTTGTTTTGTCCGTTAAGTGTTGGTGCAGTTCGTGTTAGTCACTGACATTCAGTTTGTACTTGTCATCAATTTGTTGTGTCTGTGGTCAACTACATATTGATTAAATGTGGAGATGGCTATAACTGGTGTATTCACATTGCAATGAGAGAAATAGAGAATAATGCCATGTACAAGTGCAGGCAACAGATCAATACAGAGTTCTAAGGGGGGAGTCATTGATCCATACATTACAGAAACTGCACTGTGGCACACAGGAAAGCCCAATGCATCACTGGCACCAGCCTACCCATCATCAAGGGCATACATACAAAAAGCTGTCAGACAAGGGTCAGTAACATCATCAAGAATCCCACCTATCCTACTCATAGACGGCTTGTCCCACTCCCATCAGGGAAGAGGTATGTAGCATCCATGCCAGGACTACCAGAACCAAACACAGTTACTTTCCCAAGCAATAAGGCTGACCAACACCTCCACCCACAAACCCACCCCTCCACAGCCTCACTGTGATCTTTTGCTGCCATATTATCAGCTTGCTGCTTCAGCAAATTAGCACAAAAAGATTTTTTTTAAAGTTCTGAAAAGCATCTGTGAAAAACTCCCTGTGTTAGATATTGTGTTAGATATATATTCCAGAAGAGTTAAGTTGTCTTCATGAGGTAGAGATTTCATTGCTAACATTCAAGATTTAACATTGTTGTCATCCAGCAGTACATGAGTGTAAAGACTTGCAGAGATTGACAGCTACAGGGTCTGCCACTGGGCATCGACTTCTGGATCTCTTGTTAACCTTCAGGCTATGATCTGGACTTCCAATCAAACTTTTGGACTTCCTTGGTATCGAAGAGTGAATTGAATCAAAATGTTGTAGACAAGAGTAAGAGGAATAAATAGCATGTTGAAGGGCATAGAATGTCAAGAGTGTATTTTCTAATGGGAAATGTAGACCACTTGTTTGTTGAACTTGTACTTGGAAGAATGGAAGACTGAAGACAGCAGAGTTTGAGCTGATTTCCGGAGTACTGAAAGCAAGGTCAGCTGGTGACTTTGTCAGCACAAGTTGCACCCTGTGGCAAAGGGAGTGTGAGAATTTGAAAGCAAATTGATGGAAATTAGAGATGAGAATGAGGATGATCTGTGGGTAAATTGGCCAGGCACTAAAAAAAAGATGCCAGTTTGACCTTTGAGGCAGAAAGTGCAGTCAGCAAGGTGTGAGTTGGTTCCAGGCCAGGAGATACCATCACAACCAGGTTGCTGGTAATTCTTGGGGTTAAGTCCATAATCTAGAAATTAATAGGTTGCATTGATACTTCTTACATTAAAGAATTATCATCTTTCAACTTATTTAAAGACAGACTATCATGGTATAATAAATACTGATCTGCAATTATTTACTGAAAGCTCAGGTCAGACTCTTGTTGAGAGGGTGGCAGTTCAAGCTCCATTGTATATGGGGGAGGCTGGTTATGGATCCTATAACAGTTGCAATTGCGTAATTGTGAACAATAGCCGGATCAGAAATGTTGATCGAGTCAACTAGTTCCCAAAGAGAACTCTGATAGGCCAGTCAGATGGTTCACTGCTGCTCAGTGACAGAACACAAAAAAATCATATGTACAATTAAGAAACATTAAAAAATAGAAGAAATACTGGAGTCATGATGATCATGATGAAGTCTGCTGGAGAGAGACATTCATACAGATGCTATTCTCCATAATTCAGAGAGATTGAAGGATAAGCTTACTGGGTGACAAAACGTGACAGGAGCACTTGGAACTAAAAATTAATCCCTACCAGAGAGAAAACAGCACCTTATCTTTCCACACTGTTCTCCAGCAGCTTATGGACTAAGTCCAGCTGGAACATAACTCACAAGTGTCCTTGAAAGTCAGGTATTAACCCTACCTGATGGTTGGCCATCACAGGAACTTATGGCAACACAATGGAGCATCAGTTGGAATGCCAAAGTTTGTTCACGTGGAACTCAGAGATACAGCAAGTTTCTGCATTCATTGGAGAGTCAGAGAGTCAAATGATAGTTTTCTGTCTGCCGTTGTTTATATAAATATACACATTCAGTGGACACTGTATTAGGCACTCCCTCAGGAAAAATAAAATGGCCACTGAGTGTACGTTCATGGCCTTCTGTTGCTGTAGCGCATCTACTCCAAGCTTTGACATGTTGTGCATTCAGAGATGCTCTTCTGTACTTCACTGTCACTGTGCATGGTTATTTGAGTTACCGTCAGCTCCCTGTCAGCTTGAACCAGTCTGGCTATCTTCCTCTAACTACAGAAACGGAATCAGAATCAGAACAAAGTTTAATATCACCGGCATAGGTTGTGAAATTTGTTGTTTTGTGGCAGCAATACATTGCAATAGATAGTAATAAGAATCATCAATTGCAATATGAAGTATGCTGAGGCCTGTGTTAGACAGAGTTGATGATGGATATTGTGTCCTCACTGTCTCGGAACAAGCTTGGGCAGTATGATATGGAGAGCAAGCTCCCTCTCTCTACACATCTGATGAACCCATAGGAACAGCAGAGACTGCTACAGTTTGGTACAAGGAGCATCATAAGAATTGCCTGTCAGCATTGAACTCAAAGTTGTACTGCCCAGCAAGTCCAGTTCCAGATTTTTCTCTCAGAGTTTACTCCAAAAGCCTTTTCCAAGAATGGGTACATCAGCAAGGCCGCGGAGGTTTGAGATTAGCGTTTCCCTTCTCCTGGATGAGCAGCTAACCATGGCTAATGAGCACCATCTACCTGAAGTGACTGATTTTAAGATGCCAATAACCCGCTTTTGATCCTTCTGCTCCTAGGAGAAGCATATATATTTTTTAAAAATACATCAAATAAGTTGTGAAAAAAAGAGAGGGAAAAGATACAGGGGATGTGTTCACGGATTAATAGTCCATTCAGAAATCTGATAGTGGAGGGGAAGGAACATGAGTATATGTCTTCAGACTCCTGTAACTCCTCCTTAATGGCAGTAAAGAGAAGAGGGCATGTCCTGGTGATGAGAGCCATCATGATAGATGCTACCTTGTTGAGGCATCAGAATTTGAAGTTGTCCTGGATGCTGGGGAGGCTGGTGCCCATGATGGAAAGGCTGAGTTTACAACTCTCTGCAGCTTCTTTCAATCCTGTGTATTGCCACCTCCATACCCCACCCCAATATTGGATGGTGTTGAAACAAGTTAGAATGTTCTCCATAGTACATCAGAAAGAGTTTGTGAATGGCCTTGGGAACATATCAATTCTCTGTGACACCACTCAACTTGCTAATCTATACTTTGCTCCTATAGACCTCCACATCAGCATCTGAAATTCTGACAATGAAGGTTGTACTATGGGCAAATTTATAAATAGAATTTAAGCAGTGTCTAGCCAAACAGTCAAGGGTGTAGACAAAGCAGAAAAGGGAGCTAAGCACACATCCTACAGATGAACCAGTGCTGATGGGCAACGAAGATGAGCAGTTATTTCAGATTTGCTCTTACTGTGGTTTCCCAGTGAGGAAGTTAAGGATCAAATAGCAAACAGAGGTACAGGGGACTAAGTATAGGAGCATTTTGATTAGAGCTGAGGGCATAAATGTGTTGATCATACTGGAACTGAGGGTATGATTGTGTTGAACAGATTGGAACTGAGGGTATGATTGTGTTGATCATATTGAAACTGGAGATATGATTGAGTTGATCATATTGGAACTGGAGATATGATTGAGTTGATCATATTGGAACTGGAGATATGATTGTGTTGAACATACTAGAACTGAGGGTATGATTGTGTTGAACAGATTGGAACTGAGGGTATGAATGTGTTGATCATATTGGAACTGAACATACGATTCTGGTGAAAATATTGGAACTGAGGGTACGATTGTGTAGAACATATTGGAATGGTGGGAATGACTGTGCTGATCATATTGAAACTGGAGATATGATTGAGTTGATCATATTGGAACTGGAGATATGATTGTGTTGAACATACTAGAACTGAGGGTATGATTGTGTTGAACAGATTGGAACTGAGGGAATGATTGTGTTGATCATATTGGAGCTGAATATATGATTGTGTTGAACATATTAGAACTGATTGTGTTGAACATATTGGAACTGAATCTATGATTGTGTTGAACTATTGGAAATGATTGTGTTGAACATATTGGAAATGAGGGAATGATGGTGTTGATCATATTGGAACTGAACATATGATTGTGTTGATCACACCGGAACGAACGGTATGATTCTGTTGATCATATTGGAACTGAGGGTATGATTGTGTTGATCATTTCGGAACTGAGGGAATAATTGTGTTGAACATATTGGAACTGAGGGAACGATTGTGTTTAACATATTTGAACTAAACATATGATTGTGTTGATCATATTGGAACTGAACAGATGATTGCGTTGAACGTATTGGAACTGAGGGTATGATTGTGTTGAACATATTTGAACTAAACAAATGATTGTGTTGATCATATTGGAACTGAGGGTATGATTGTGTTGAACATATTTGAACTAAACAAATGATTGTGTTGATCATATTGGAACTGAGGGAATGATTGTGTTGAACATATTTAAACTGAGGGTGTGATTGTGTTGATCACATTGGAACTGAGGGTATAATTGTGATGAATATACTAGAACTAAGGGAATGATTGTGTTGATCATATTGGAACTGAATATATGATTATGTTCATCATACTGGAACAGACGGTATGATTGTGTTGATCATATTGGAACTGAGGGTATGATTGTGTAGAACATATTGGAACTGTGGGGATGTTTGTGTTGATCATATTGAAACTGGTAATATGATTGTGTTGATCATATTGGAACTGGAGATATGATTGTGCTGATCATATTGAAACTGGAGATATGATTGAGTTGATTATATTGAAACTGGAGATATGATTGAGTTGATCATATTGGAACTGGAGATATGATTGTGTTGAACATATTGGAACTGAGGGAATGATTGTGTTGATCAAATTGGAACTGAAGATATGATTATGTTGATCATATTTCAACTGGAGACATGATTGTGTTGAACATATTGGAAATGATTGTGTTGAACATATTAGAATTAAGGGTATAATTCTGATGAACATATAGGAACTGAGGGTATGATTGTGTTGAACATATTGGAAATGAGGGAATGATGGTGTTGATCATATTGGAACTGAAGATATGATTATGTTGATCATATTTCAACTGGAGACATGATTGTGTTGAACATATTGGAAATGATTGTGTTGAACATATTAGAATTAAGGGTATAATTCTGATGAACATATAGGAACTGAGGGTATGATTGTGTTGAACATATTGGAAATGAGGGAATGATGGTGTTGATCATATTGGAACTGAACATATGATTGTGTTGATCACATCGGAACGAACGGTATGATTGTGTTGATCATAATGGAACTGAGGGTATGATTGTGTTGATCATATCAGAACTAAGGGTATAATTGTGATGATCATATTGGAACTGAGGGTATGATTGTGTTCAACATACTTGAACTAAACATATGATTGTGTTGAACGTACTGAAACTGAGGGAATGATTGTGCTGATCATATTGGAACTGAACACATGATTGCGTTGAACGTATTGGAACTGAGGGTATGATTGTGTTGAACATATTAGAATTAAGGGTATAATTCTGATGAACATATAGGAACTGAGGGTATGATTGTGTTGAACATATTGGAAATGAGGGAATGATGGTGTTGATCATATTGGAACTGAACATATGATTGTGTTGATCACATCGGAACGAACGGTATGATTGTGTTGATCATAATGGAACTGAGGGTATGATTGTGTTGATCATATCGGAACTGAGGGTTTAATTGTGATGATCATATTGGAACTGAGGGTATGATTGTGTTCAACATACTTGAACTAAACATATGATTGTGTTGAACATACTGAAACTGAGGGAATGATTGAGTTGATCATATTGGAACTGAACACATGATTGCGTTGAACATATTGGAACTGAGGGTATGATTGTGTTGAACATATTTGAACAAAACAAATGATTGTGTTGATCATATTGGAACTGGAGATATGATTGTGTTGAACATACTAGAACTGACGGTATGATTGTGTTGAACAGATAGGAACTGAGGGAATGATGGTGTTGATCATATTGGAACTGAATATATGATTGTATTGAACATATTGGAACTGAGGGAATGATTGTGTTGTTCAAATTGGAACTGCGGATATGATTATGTTGATCTTATTTGAACTGGAGATATGATTGTGTTGAACATATTAGAACTGATTGTGTTGATCATATTAAAACTGAATCTATGATTGTGTTGAACATATTGGAAATGATTGTGTTGAATATATTAGAAATAAGGGTATAATTCTGATGAACATATTGGAACTGAGGGTATGATTGTGTTGATCAAATTGGAACTGCAGATATGATTATGTTGATCATATTTGAACCCGAGATATGATTGTGTTGAACATATTGGAAATGATTGTGTTGAACATATTAGAATTAAGGGTATAATTCTGATGAATATATTGGAACTGAGGGTATGATGGAGTTGAACATATTTGAAATGAGGGAATGATGGTGTTGATCATATTGGAACTGAACATATGATTGTGTTGATCACACCGGAACAAACGGTAGGATTCCATTGATCATATTGGAACTGAGGGAATGATTGTGTTTAACATATTTGAACTAAACATATGATTGTGTTGATCATATTGGAACTGTGCGTGTGATTGTGCTGAACAGATTGGAACTGAGGGAATGATTGTGTTGAACATATTGAAACTGAGGGTCTGATTGTGTTGATCACATTGGAATTGAGGGTATAATTGTGATGAACATACTAGAACTAAGGGAATGATTGTGTTGATAATATTGGAACTGAATATATGGTTGAGTTGAACATATTGGAACTGAGGGAATGATGATGTTGATCATATTGGAACTGAATATATGATTATGTGATCATACTGGAACAGATGGTATGATTGTGTTGATCATATTGGAACTGAATATATGATTGAGTTGAACATATTGAAACTGGAGATATGATTGAGTTGATCATATTGGAACTGGAGATTTGATTGTGTTGAACATACTAGAACTGAGGGTATGATTGTGTTGAACAGATTGGAACTGAGGGTATGAATGTGTTGATCATATTGGAACTGAACATACGATTCTGGTGAAAATATTGGAACTGAGGGTATGATTGTGTTGATCAAATTGGAACTGCAGATATGATTATGTTGATCATATTTGAACTGGAGATATGATTGTGTTGAACATATTAGAACTGATTGTGTTCAACATATTGGAACTGAATCTATGATTGTGTTGAACATATTGGAAATGATTGTGTTGAACATATTGGAAATGATTGTGTTGAACATATTAGAATTAAGGGTATAATTCTGATGAATATATTGGAACTGAGGGTATGATGGAGTTGAACATATTGGAAATGAGGGAATGATGGTGTTGATCATATTGGAACTGAACATATGATTGTGTTGATCACACCGGAACAAACGGTATGATTCCATTGATCATATTGGAACTGAGGGTATGATTGTGTTGATCATATCAGAACTGAGGGAATGATTGTGTTTAACATATTTGAACTAAACATATGATTGTGTTGATCATATTGGTACTGTGCGTGTGATTGTGCTGAACAGATTGGAACTGAGGGAATGATTGTGCTGATCATATGGAAACTGGAGATATGATTGAGTTGATCATATTGGAACTGGAGATATGATTGTGTTGAACATACTAGAACTGACGGTATGATTGTGTTGAACAGATAGGAACTGAGGGAATGATGGTGTTGATCATATTGGAACTGAATATATGATTGTGTTGAACATATTGGAACTGAGGGAATGATTGTGTTGTTCAAATTGGAACTGCGGATATGATTATGTTGATCTTATTTGAACTGGAGATATGATTGTGTTGAACATATTAGAACTGATTGTGTTGATCATATTAAAACTGAATCTATGATTGTGTTGAACATATTGGAAATGATTGTGTTGAATATATTAGAAATAAGGGTATAATTCTGATGAACATATTGGAACTGAGGGTATGATTGTGTTGAACATATTGGAAATGAGGGAATGATGGTGTTGATCATATTGGAACTGAACATATGATTGTGTTGATCACATCGGAACGAACGGTATGATTGTGTTGATCATAATGGAACTGAGGGTATGATTGTGTTGATCATATCGGAACTGAGGGTTTAATTGTGATGATCATATTGGAACTGAGGGTATGATTGTGTTCAACATACTTGAACTAAACATATGATTGTGTTGAACATACTGAAACTGAGGGAATGATTGAGTTGATCATATTGGAACTGAACACATGATTGCGTTGAACATATTGGAACTGAGGGTATGATTGTGTTGAACATATTTGAACAAAACAAATGATTGTGTTGATCATATTGGAACTGGAGATTTGATTGTGTTCTACATACTAGAACTGACGGTATGATTGTGTTGAACAGATAGGAACTGGGGGAATGATGGTGTTGATCATATTGGAACTGAATATATGATTGTATTGAACATATTGGAACTGAGGGAATGATTGTGTTGTTCAAATTGGAACTGCGGATATGATTATGTTGATCTTATTTGAACTGGAGATATGATTGTGTTGAACATATTAGAACTGATTGTGTTGATCATATTAAAACTGAATCTATGATTGTGTTGAACATATTGGAAATGATTGTGTTGAATATATTAGAAATAAGGGTATAATTCTGATGAACATATTGGAACTGAGGGTATGATTGTGTTGATCAAATTGGAACTGCAGATATGATTATGTTGATCATATTTGAACCCGAGATATGATTGTGTTGAACATATTGGAAATGATTGTGTTGAACATATTAGAATTAAGGGTATAATTCTGATGAATATATTGGAACTGAGGGTATGATGGAGTTGAACATATTTGAAATGAGGGAATGATGGTGTTGATCATATTGGAACTGAACATATGATTGTGTTGATCACACCGGAACAAACGGTAGGATTCCATTGATCATATTGGAACTGAGGGAATGATTGTGTTTAACATATTTGAACTAAACATATGATTGTGTTGATCATATTGGAACTGTGCGTGTGATTGTGCTGAACAGATTGGAACTGAGGGAATGATTGTGTTGAACATATTGAAACTGAGGGTATGATTGTGTTGATCACATTGGAATTGAGGGTATAATTGTGATGAACATACTAGAACTAAGGGAATGATTGTGTTGATAATATTGGAACTGAATATATGGTTGAGTTGAACATATTGGAACTGAGGGAATGATGATGTTGATCATATTGGAACTGAATATATGATTATGTGATCATACTGGAACAGACGGTATGATTGTGTTGATCATATTGGAACTGAATATATGATTGAGTTGAACATATTGGAACTGAGGGAATGATGATGTTGATCATATTGGAACTGAATATATGATTATGTGATCATACTAGAACTGAGGGTATGATTGTGTTGAACAGATTGGAACTGAGGGTATGAATGTGTTGATCATATTGGAACTGAACATACGATTCTGGTGAAAATATTGGAACTGAGGGTACGATTGCATAGAACATATTGGAACGGTGGGAATGATTGTGCTGATCATATGGAAACTGGAGATATGATTGAGTTGATCATATTGGAACTGGAGATATGATTGTGTTGAACATACTAGAACTGACGGTATGATTGTGTTGAACAGATAGGAACTGAGGGAATGATGGTGTTGATCATATTGGAACTGAATATATGATTGTGTTGAACATATTGGAACTGAGGGTACGATTGCGTAGAACATATTGGAACGGTGGGAATGATTGTGCTGATCATATGGAAACTGGAGATATGATTGAGTTGATCATATTGGAACTGGAGATATGATTGTGTTGAACATACTAGAACTGACGGTATGATTGTGTTGAACAGATAGGAACTGAGGGAATGATGGTGTTGATCATATTGGAACTGAATATATGATTGTGTTGAACATATTGGAACTGAGGGAATGATTGTGTTGTTCAAATTGGAACTGCGGATATGATTATGTTGATCTTATTTGAACTGGAGATATGATTGTGTTGAACATATTAGAACTGATTGTGTTGATCATATTAAAACTGAATCTATGATTGTGTTGAACATATTGGAAATGATTGTGTTGAATATATTAGAAATAAGGGTATAATTCTGATGAACATATTGGAACTGAGGGTATGATTGTGTTGAACATATTGGAAATGAGGGAATGATGGTGTTGATCATATTGGAACTGAACATATGATTGTGTTGATCACATCGGAACGAACGGTATGATTGTGTTGATCATAATGGAACTGAGGGTATGATTGTGTTGATCATATCGGAACTGAGGGTTTAATTGTGATGATCATATTGGAACTGAGGGTATGATTGTGTTCAACATACTTGAACTAAACATATGATTGTGTTGAACATACTGAAACTGAGGGAATGATTGAGTTGATCATATTGGAACTGAACACATGATTGCGTTGAACATATTGGAACTGAGGGTATGATTGTGTTGAACATATTTGAACAAAACAAATGATTGTGTTGATCATATTGGAACTGGAGATTTGATTGTGTTCTACATACTAGAACTGACGGTATGATTGTGTTGAACAGATAGGAACTGAGGGAATGATGGTGTTGATCATATTGGAACTGAATATATGATTGTATTGAACATATTGGAACTGAGGGAATGATTGTGTTGTTCAAATTGGAACTGCGGATATGATTATGTTGATCTTATTTGAACTGGAGATATGATTGTGTTGAACATATTAGAACTGATTGTGTTGATCATATTAAAACTGAATCTATGATTGTGTTGAACATATTGGAAATGATTGTGTTGAATATATTAGAAATAAGGGTATAATTCTGATGAACATATTGGAACTGAGGGTATGATTGTGTTGATCAAATTGGAACTGCAGATATGATTATGTTGATCATATTTGAACCCGAGATATGATTGTGTTGAACATATTGGAAATGATTGTGTTGAACATATTAGAATTAAGGGTATAATTCTGATGAATATATTGGAACTGAGGGTATGATGGAGTTGAACATATTTGAAATGAGGGAATGATGGTGTTGATCATATTGGAACTGAACATATGATTGTGTTGATCACACCGGAACAAACGGTAGGATTCCATTGATCATATTGGAACTGAGGGAATGATTGTGTTTAACATATTTGAACTAAACATATGATTGTGTTGATCATATTGGAACTGTGCGTGTGATTGTGCTGAACAGATTGGAACTGAGGGAATGATTGTGTTGAACATATTGAAACTGAGGGTCTGATTGTGTTGATCACATTGGAATTGAGGGTATAATTGTGATGAACATACTAGAACTAAGGGAATGATTGTGTTGATAATATTGGAACTGAATATATGGTTGAGTTGAACATATTGGAACTGAGGGAATGATGATGTTGATCATATTGGAACTGAATATATGATTATGTGATCATACTGGAACAGACGGTATGATTGTGTTGATCATATTGGAACTGAATATATGATTGAGTTGAACATATTGGAACTGAGGGAATGATGATGTTGATCATATTGGAACTGAATATATGATTATGTGATCATACTAGAACTGAGGGTATGATTGTGTTGAACAGATTGGAACTGAGGGTATGAATGTGTTGATCATATTGGAACTGAACATACGATTCTGGTGAAAATATTGGAACTGAGGGTATGATTGTGTTGATCAAATTGGAACTGCAGATATGATTATGTTGATCATATTTGAACTGGAGATATGATTGTGTTGAACATATTAGAACTGATTGTGTTCAACATATTGGAACTGAATCTATGATTGTGTTGAACATATTGGAAATGATTGTGTTGAACATATTGGAAATGATTGTGTTGAACATATTAGAATTAAGGGTATAATTCTGATGAATATATTGGAACTGAGGGTATGATGGAGTTGAACATATTGGAAATGAGGGAATGATGGTGTTGATCATATTGGAACTGAACATATGATTGTGTTGATCACACCGGAACAAACGGTATGATTCCATTGATCATATTGGAACTGAGGGTATGATTGTGTTGATCATATCAGAACTGAGGGAATGATTGTGTTTAACATATTTGAACTAAACATATGATTGTGTTGATCATATTGGTACTGTGCGTGTGATTGTGCTGAACAGATTGGAACTGAGGGAATGATTGTGTTGAACATATTGAAACTGAGCGTATAATTGTGATGAACATACTAGAACTAAGGGAATGATTGTGTTGATAATATTGGAACTGAATATATGGTTGAGTTGAACATATTGGAACTGAGGGAATGATGGTGTTGATCATATTAGAACTAAATATATGATTATGTGATCATACTGGAACAGACGGTATGATTGTGTTGATCATATTGGAACTGAATATATGATTGAGTTGAACATATTGGAACTGAGGGAATGATGGTGTTGATCATATTGGAACTGAATATATGATTATGTTGATCATACCGGAACAGACGGTATGATTGTGTTGATCATATTGGAACTGAGGGTATGATTGTGTAGAACATATTGGAACTGTGGGGATGTTTGTGTTGATCATATTGAAACTGGTGATATGATTGTGTTGATCATATTGGAACTGGAGATATGATTGTGCTGATCATATTGAAACTGGAGATATGATTGAGTTGATCATATTGGAACTGGAGATATGATTGTGTTGAACATACTACAACTGAGGGTATGATTGTGTTGAACAGATTGGAACTGAGGGTATGAATGTGTTGATCATATTGGAACTGAACATACGATTCTGGTGAAAATATTGGAACTGAGGGTACGATTGCGTAGAACATATTGGAACGGTGGGAATGATTGTGCTAATCATATGGAAACTGGAGATATGATTGAGTTGATCATATTGGAACTGGAGATATGATTGTGTTGAACTTACTAAAACTGACGGTATGATTGTGTTGAACTGATAGGAACTGAGGGAATGATGGTGTTGATCATATTGGAACTGAATATATGATTGTGTTGAACATATTGGAACTGAGGGAATGATTGTGTTGTTCAAATTGGAACTGCAGATATGATTATGTTGATCTTATTTGAACTGGAGATATGATTGTGTTGAACATATTAGAAATGATTGTGTTGATCATATTAAAACTGAATCTATGATTGTGTTGAACATATTGGAAATGATTGTGTTGAACATATTGGAAATGATTGTGTTGAACATATTAGAATTAAGGGTATAATTCTGATGAATATATTGGAACTGAGGGTATGATGGAGTTGAACATATTGGAAATGAGGGAATGATGGTGTTGATCATATTGGAACTGAACATATGATTGTGTTGATCACACCGGAACAAACGGTATGATTCCATTGATCATATTGGAACTGAGGGTATGATTGTGTTGATCATATCAGAACTGAGGGAATGATTGTGTTTAACATATTTGAACTAAACATATGATTGTGTTGATCATATTGGTACTGTGCGTGTGATTGTGCTGAACAGATTGGAACTGAGGGAATGATTGTGTTGAACATATTGAAACTGAGCGTATAATTGTGATGAACATACTAGAACTAAGGGAATGATTGTGTTGATAATATTGGAACTGAATATATGGTTGAGTTGAACATATTGGAACTGAGGGAATGATGGTGTTGATCATATTAGAACTAAATATATGATTATGTGATCATACTGGAACAGACGGTATGATTGTGTTGATCATATTGGAACTGAATATATGATTGAGTTGAACATATTGGAACTGAGGGAATGATGGTGTTGATCATATTGGAACTGAATATATGATTATGTTGATCATACCGGAACAGACGGTATGATTGTGTTGATCATATTGGAACTGAGGGTATGATTGTGTAGAACATATTGGAACTGTGGGGATGTTTGTGTTGATCATATTGAAACTGGTGATATGATTGTGTTGATCATATTGGAACTGGAGATATGATTGTGCTGATCATATTGAAACTGGAGATATGATTGAGTTGATCATATTGGAACTGGAGATATGATTGTGTTGAACATACTACAACTGAGGGTATGATTGTGTTGAACAGATTGGAACTGAGGGTATGAATGTGTTGATCATATTGGAACTGAACATACGATTCTGGTGAAAATATTGGAACTGAGGGTACGATTGCGTAGAACATATTGGAACGGTGGGAATGATTGTGCTGATCATATGGAAACTGGAGATATGATTGAGTTGATCATATTGGAACTGGAGATATGATTGTGTTGAACTTACTAAAACTGACGGTATGATTGTGTTGAACTGATAGGAACTGAGGGAATGATGGTGTTGATCATATTGGAACTGAATATATGATTGTGTTGAACATATTGGAACTGAGGGAATGATTGTGTTGTTCAAATTGGAACTGCAGATATGATTATGTTGATCTTATTTGAACTGGAGATATGATTGTGTTGAACATATTAGAAATGATTGTGTTGATCATATTAAAACTGAATCTATGATTGTGTTGAACATATTGGAAATGATTGTGTTGAATATATCAGAAATAAGGGTATAATTCTGATGAACATATTGGAACTGAGGGTATGATTGTGTTGAACATATTGGAAATGAGGGAATGATGGCGTTGATCATATTGGAACTGAACATATGATTGTGTTGATCACACCGGAATGAACGGTATGATTCCGTTGATCATAATGGAACAGAGGGTATGATTGTGTTGATCATATCGGAACTGAGGGTATAATTGTGATGATCATATTCGAACTGAGGGTATGATTGTGTTCCACATTCTTGAACTAAACATATGATTGTGTTGAACATACTGAAACTGAGGAATGATTGTGTTGATCATATTGGAACTGAACAAATGATTGCGTTGAACGTATTGGTACTGAGGGTATGATTGTGTTGAACATATTTGAACTAAACAAATGATTGTGTTGATCATATTGGAACTGAGGATATGATTGTGTTGATCATATTGGAACTGAACATATGATTGTGTTGGTCACACCGGAACGACCAGTATGATTGTATTGATCATAATGGAACTGAGGGTATGATTGTGTTGATCATATCGGAACTGAGGGTATAATTGTGTTCAACATACTGGAACTAAACATATGATTGAGTTGATTATATTGGAACTGAGGGTGTGATTGTCTTGAACATTCTGGAACTGAGGGAATGATTGTGTTGAACATTTTGGAACTGAACAGATGATTGTGTTGAACGTATTGGAACTGAGGGTATGATTGTGTTGAACATATTTGAACTAAACAAATGATTGTGTTGATCATATTGGAACTGAGGGTATGATTGTGTAGAACATATTGGAACTGTGGGGACGTTTGTGTTGATCATATTGAAACTGGAGAAATGATTTAGATCATCATATTGAAACTGGAGATATGATTGAGTTGATCATATTGGAACTGGAGACATGATTGTGAAAATATTGAAACTGAGGGTACGATTGGGTAGAACATATTGGAAGGGTGGGAATGATTGTGCTGATCATATGGAAACTGGAGATATTATTGAGTTGATCATATTGGAACTGGAGATATGATTATGTTGAACATACTAGAACTGAGGGTATGATTGTGTTGAACAGAGCGGAACTGAGGGTATGATTGTGTTGAACATATTTGAACAAAACAAATGATTGTGTTGATCATATTGGAACTGGAGATATGATTGTGTTGAACATACTAGAACTGACGGTATGATTGTGTTGAACAGATAGGAACTGAGGGAATGATGGTGTTGATCATATTGGAACTGAATATATGATTGTATTGAACATATTGGAACTGAGGGAATGATTGTGTTGTTCAAATTGGAACTGCGGATATGATTATGTTGATCTTATTTGAACTGGAGATATGATTGTGTTGAACATATTAGAACTGATTGTGTTGATCATATTAAAACTGAATCTATGATTGTGTTGAACATATTGGAAATGATTGTGTTGAATATATTAGAAATAAGGGTATAATTCTGATGAACATATTGGAACTGAGGGTATGATTGTGTTGATCAAATTGGAACTGCAGATATGATTATGTTGATCATATTTGAACCCGAGATATGATTGTGTTGAACATATTGGAAATGATTGTGTTGAACATATTAGAATTAAGGGTATAATTCTGATGAATATATTGGAACTGAGGGTATGATGGAGTTGAACATATTTGAAATGAGGGAATGATGGTGTTGATCATATTGGAACTGAACATATGATTGTGTTGATCACACCGGAACAAACGGTAGGATTCCATTGATCATATTGGAACTGAGGGAATGATTGTGTTTAACATATTTGAACTAAACATATGATTGTGTTGATCATATTGGAACTGTGCGTGTGATTGTGCTGAACAGATTGGAACTGAGGGAATGATTGTGTTGAACATATTGAAACTGAGGGTATGATTGTGTTGATCACATTGGAATTGAGGGTATAATTGTGATGAACATACTAGAACTAAGGGAATGATTGTGTTGATAATATTGGAACTGAATATATGGTTGAGTTGAACATATTGGAACTGAGGGAATGATGATGTTGATCATATTGGAACTGAATATATGATTATGTGATCATACTGGAACAGACGGTATGATTGTGTTGATCATATTGGAACTGAATATATGATTGAGTTGAACATATTGGAACTGAGGGAATGATGATGTTGATCATATTGGAACTGAATATATGATTATGTGATCATACTAGAACTGAGGGTATGATTGTGTTGAACAGATTGGAACTGAGGGTATGAATGTGTTGATCATATTGGAACTGAACATACGATTCTGGTGAAAATATTGGAACTGAGGGTACGATTGCATAGAACATATTGGAACGGTGGGAATGATTGTGCTGATCATATGGAAACTGGAGATATGATTGAGTTGATCATATTGGAACTGGAGATATGATTGTGTTGAACATACTAGAACTGACGGTATGATTGTGTTGAACAGATAGGAACTGAGGGAATGATGGTGTTGATCATATTGGAACTGAATATATGATTGTGTTGAACATATTGGAACTGAGGGTACGATTGCGTAGAACATATTGGAACGGTGGGAATGATTGTGCTGATCATATGGAAACTGGAGATATGATTGAGTTGATCATATTGGAACTGGAGATATGATTGTGTTGAACATACTAGAACTGACGGTATGATTGTGTTGAACAGATAGGAACTGAGGGAATGATGGTGTTGATCATATTGGAACTGAATATATGATTGTGTTGAACATATTGGAACTGAGGGAATGATTGTGTTGTTCAAATTGGAACTGCGGATATGATTATGTTGATCTTATTTGAACTGGAGATATGATTGTGTTGAACATATTAGAACTGATTGTGTTGATCATATTAAAACTGAATCTATGATTGTGTTGAACATATTGGAAATGATTGTGTTGAATATATTAGAAATAAGGGTATAATTCTGATGAACATATTGGAACTGAGGGTATGATTGTGTTGAACATATTGGAAATGAGGGAATGATGGTGTTGATCATATTGGAACTGAACATATGATTGTGTTGATCACATCGGAACGAACGGTATGATTGTGTTGATCATAATGGAACTGAGGGTATGATTGTGTTGATCATATCGGAACTGAGGGTTTAATTGTGATGATCATATTGGAACTGAGGGTATGATTGTGTTCAACATACTTGAACTAAACATATGATTGTGTTGAACATACTGAAACTGAGGGAATGATTGAGTTGATCATATTGGAACTGAACACATGATTGCGTTGAACATATTGGAACTGAGGGTATGATTGTGTTGAACATATTTGAACAAAACAAATGATTGTGTTGATCATATTGGAACTGGAGATTTGATTGTGTTCTACATACTAGAACTGACGGTATGATTGTGTTGAACAGATAGGAACTGAGGGAATGATGGTGTTGATCATATTGGAACTGAATATATGATTGTATTGAACATATTGGAACTGAGGGAATGATTGTGTTGTTCAAATTGGAACTGCGGATATGATTATGTTGATCTTATTTGAACTGGAGATATGATTGTGTTGAACATATTAGAACTGATTGTGTTGATCATATTAAAACTGAATCTATGATTGTGTTGAACATATTGGAAATGATTGTGTTGAATATATTAGAAATAAGGGTATAATTCTGATGAACATATTGGAACTGAGGGTATGATTGTGTTGATCAAATTGGAACTGCAGATATGATTATGTTGATCATATTTGAACCCGAGATATGATTGTGTTGAACATATTGGAAATGATTGTGTTGAACATATTAGAATTAAGGGTATAATTCTGATGAATATATTGGAACTGAGGGTATGATGGAGTTGAACATATTTGAAATGAGGGAATGATGGTGTTGATCATATTGGAACTGAACATATGATTGTGTTGATCACACCGGAACAAACGGTAGGATTCCATTGATCATATTGGAACTGAGGGAATGATTGTGTTTAACATATTTGAACTAAACATATGATTGTGTTGATCATATTGGAACTGTGCGTGTGATTGTGCTGAACAGATTGGAACTGAGGGAATGATTGTGTTGAACATATTGAAACTGAGGGTCTGATTGTGTTGATCACATTGGAATTGAGGGTATAATTGTGATGAACATACTAGAACTAAGGGAATGATTGTGTTGATAATATTGGAACTGAATATATGGTTGAGTTGAACATATTGGAACTGAGGGAATGATGATGTTGATCATATTGGAACTGAATATATGATTATGTGATCATACTGGAACAGACGGTATGATTGTGTTGATCATATTGGAACTGAATATATGATTGAGTTGAACATATTGGAACTGAGGGAATGATGATGTTGATCATATTGGAACTGAATATATGATTATGTGATCATACTAGAACTGAGGGTATGATTGTGTTGAACAGATTGGAACTGAGGGTATGAATGTGTTGATCATATTGGAACTGAACATACGATTCTGGTGAAAATATTGGAACTGAGGGTATGATTGTGTTGATCAAATTGGAACTGCAGATATGATTATGTTGATCATATTTGAACTGGAGATATGATTGTGTTGAACATATTAGAACTGATTGTGTTCAACATATTGGAACTGAATCTATGATTGTGTTGAACATATTGGAAATGATTGTGTTGAACATATTGGAAATGATTGTGTTGAACATATTAGAATTAAGGGTATAATTCTGATGAATATATTGGAACTGAGGGTATGATGGAGTTGAACATATTGGAAATGAGGGAATGATGGTGTTGATCATATTGGAACTGAACATATGATTGTGTTGATCACACCGGAACAAACGGTATGATTCCATTGATCATATTGGAACTGAGGGTATGATTGTGTTGATCATATCAGAACTGAGGGAATGATTGTGTTTAACATATTTGAACTAAACATATGATTGTGTTGATCATATTGGTACTGTGCGTGTGATTGTGCTGAACAGATTGGAACTGAGGGAATGATTGTGTTGAACATATTGAAACTGAGCGTATAATTGTGATGAACATACTAGAACTAAGGGAATGATTGTGTTGATAATATTGGAACTGAATATATGGTTGAGTTGAACATATTGGAACTGAGGGAATGATGGTGTTGATCATATTAGAACTAAATATATGATTATGTGATCATACTGGAACAGACGGTATGATTGTGTTGATCATATTGGAACTGAATATATGATTGAGTTGAACATATTGGAACTGAGGGAATGATGGTGTTGATCATATTGGAACTGAATATATGATTATGTTGATCATACCGGAACAGACGGTATGATTGTGTTGATCATATTGGAACTGAGGGTATGATTGTGTAGAACATATTGGAACTGTGGGGATGTTTGTGTTGATCATATTGAAACTGGTGATATGATTGTGTTGATCATATTGGAACTGGAGATATGATTGTGCTGATCATATTGAAACTGGAGATATGATTGAGTTGATCATATTGGAACTGGAGATATGATTGTGTTGAACATACTACAACTGAGGGTATGATTGTGTTGAACAGATTGGAACTGAGGGTATGAATGTGTTGATCATATTGGAACTGAACATACGATTCTGGTGAAAATATTGGAACTGAGGGTACGATTGCGTAGAACATATTGGAACGGTGGGAATGATTGTGCTGATCATATGGAAACTGGAGATATGATTGAGTTGATCATATTGGAACTGGAGATATGATTGTGTTGAACTTACTAAAACTGACGGTATGATTGTGTTGAACTGATAGGAACTGAGGGAATGATGGTGTTGATCATATTGGAACTGAATATATGATTGTGTTGAACATATTGGAACTGAGGGAATGATTGTGTTGTTCAAATTGGAACTGCAGATATGATTATGTTGATCTTATTTGAACTGGAGATATGATTGTGTTGAACATATTAGAAATGATTGTGTTGATCATATTAAAACTGAATCTATGATTGTGTTGAACATATTGGAAATGATTGTGTTGAATATATCAGAAATAAGGGTATAATTCTGATGAACATATTGGAACTGAGGGTATGATTGTGTTGAACATATTGGAAATGAGGGAATGATGGCGTTGATCATATTGGAACTGAACATATGATTGTGTTGATCACACCGGAATGAACGGTATGATTCCGTTGATCATAATGGAACAGAGGGTATGATTGTGTTGATCATATCGGAACTGAGGGTATAATTGTGATGATCATATTCGAACTGAGGGTATGATTGTGTTCCACATTCTTGAACTAAACATATGATTGTGTTGAACATACTGAAACTGAGGAATGATTGTGTTGATCATATTGGAACTGAACAAATGATTGCGTTGAACGTATTGGTACTGAGGGTATGATTGTGTTGAACATATTTGAACTAAACAAATGATTGTGTTGATCATATTGGAACTGAGGATATGATTGTGTTGATCATATTGGAACTGAACATATGATTGTGTTGGTCACACCGGAACGACCAGTATGATTGTATTGATCATAATGGAACTGAGGGTATGATTGTGTTGATCATATCGGAACTGAGGGTATAATTGTGTTCAACATACTGGAACTAAACATATGATTGAGTTGATTATATTGGAACTGAGGGTGTGATTGTCTTGAACATTCTGGAACTGAGGGAATGATTGTGTTGAACATTTTGGAACTGAACAGATGATTGTGTTGAACGTATTGGAACTGAGGGTATGATTGTGTTGAACATATTTGAACTAAACAAATGATTGTGTTGATCATATTGGAACTGAGGGTATGATTGTGTAGAACATATTGGAACTGTGGGGACGTTTGTGTTGATCATATTGAAACTGGAGAAATGATTTAGATCATCATATTGAAACTGGAGATATGATTGAGTTGATCATATTGGAACTGGAGACATGATTGTGAAAATATTGAAACTGAGGGTACGATTGGGTAGAACATATTGGAAGGGTGGGAATGATTGTGCTGATCATATGGAAACTGGAGATATTATTGAGTTGATCATATTGGAACTGGAGATATGATTATGTTGAACATACTAGAACTGAGGGTATGATTGTGTTGAACAGAGCGGAACTGAGGGAATGATTGTGTTGATCATATTGGAACCGAATATATGATTGTGTTGAACATATTGGAACTGAGGGAATGATTGTGTTGATCAAATTGGAGCTGCAGATATGATTATGTTGATCATATTTGAACTGGAGATAAGATTGTGTTGAACATATTGGAAATGATTGTGTTGAACATATTAGAATTAAGGGTATAATTCTGATGAACATATTGGAACTGAGGGCATGATTGTTTTGAACATATTGGAAATGAGGGAATGATGGTGTTGATCATATTGGAACTGAACATATGATTGTGTTGATCACACCGGAACGAATGGTATGATTGTGTTGATCATAATGGAACAGAGGGCAGGATTGTGTTGATCATATTGGAACTGAGGGTATGATTGTGTCGATCATATCGGAACTGAGGGAATAATTGTGATGAACATATTGGAACTGAAGGTATGATTATGTTGAACATTTTGGAACTGAGGGAATGATTGTGTTTAACATATTTGAACTAAACATATGATTGTGTTGATCATATTGGAACTGAGGGTGTGATTGTACTGAACAGATTGGAACTGAGGGAATGATTGTGTTGAACATATTGAAACTGAGGGTATGATTGTGTTGATCCCATTGGAACTGAGGGTATAATTGTGATGAACATACTAGAACTAAGGGAATGATTGTGTTGATCATATTGGAATTGAATATATGATTGAGTTGATCATAATGGAACAGACGGTATGATTGTGTTGATCATATTGGAACTGAGGGTATGATTGTGTAGAACATATTGGAACTGTGGGGATGTTTGTGTTGATGATATTGGAACTGGAGATATGATTGTGCTGATCATATTGAAACTGGAGAAATGATTGAGTTGATCATATTGAAACTGGAGATATGATTGAGTTGATCATATTGGAACTGAGGGAATGATGGTATGGATCATATTGGAACTGAATATATGATTATGTTGATCATACTGGAACAGACGGTATGATTGTGTTGATCATATTGGAACTGAGGGTAAGATTGTGTAGAACATATTGGAACTGTGGGGATGTTTGTGTTGATGATATTGGAACTGGAGATATGATTGTGCTGATCATATTGAAACTGGAGAAATGATTGAGTTGATCATATTGAAACTGGAGATATGATTGAGTTGATCGTATTGGAACTGGAGATATGATTGTGTTGAACATACTAGAACTGAGGGTATAATTGTGTTGAACAGATTGGAACTGGGTATGAATGTGTTGATCATATTGGAACTGAACATACGATTCTGGTGAAAATATTGAAACAGAGTGTACAATTGGGTAGAACATATTGGAACGGTGGGAATGATTGTGCTGATCATATGGAAACTGGAGATATGATTGAATTGATCATATTGGAACTGGAGATATGATTGTGTTGAACTTACTAGAACTGACGGTATGATTGTGTTGAACTGATAGGAACTGAGGGAATGATGGTGTTGATCATATTGGAACTGAATATATGATTGTGTTGAACATATTGGAACTGAGGGAATGATTGTGTTGTTCAAATTGGAACTGCAGATATGATTATGTTGATCATATTTGAACTGGAGATAAGATTGTGTTGAACATATTGGAAATGATTGTGTTGAACATATTAGAATTAAGGGTATAATTCTGATGAACATATTGGAACCGAGGGTATGACTGTGTTGAACATATTGGAAATGAGGGAATGATGGTGTTGATCATATTGGAACTGAAGATATGATTGTGTTGATCACACCGGAACGAATGGTATGATTTTGTTGATCATAATGGAACTGAGGGTATGATTGTGTTGATCATATCGGATCTGAGGGTATAATTGTGATGATCATATTGGAACTGAGGGGATGATTGTGTTCAACATACTTGAACTAAACATATGATTGTGTTGAACATACTGAAACTGAGGGAATGATTGAGTTGATCATATTGGAACTGAACACATGATTGCGTTGAACCTATTGGAACTGAGGGTATGATTGTGTTGAACATATTGGAACTGAGGGAATGATTGTGTTGAAACTATCGGAAATAAATATATGATTGTGTTGAACATATTGGAACTGAACATATGATTGTGTTGAAATCATTGGAACTGAGGGTACAATTCTGTTGAATATATTGGAACAGTCTATGATTGTGTTGAACATATTGGAACTGAGGGTATGAATGTGTAGAACATATTGGAACTGAGGGAATGATTGTGTTGAACATATTGAAACTGGAGATATGATTCTGTTGATCATATTGGAACTGGAGACATGATTGTGTTGAACATACTAGAACTAAGGGTATGATTGTGATGAACAGATTGGAACTGAGGGTATGAATGTGCTGATCATATTGAAAATGGAGTTATGATTGTGTTGATCATATTGGAACTGAGGGTATAATTGTGATGAACATATTGGAACTGAGGGTATGATTGTGTTGATCATATCGGAACTGAGGGTATAATTGTGATGAACATATTGGAACTGAGGGTATGATTGTGTTCAACATACTTGAACTAAACATATGATTGAGTTGATCATATTGGAACTGAACACATGATTGCGTTGAACATATTGGAACTGAGGGTATGATTGTGTTGAACATATTTGAACGAAACAAATGATTGTGTTGATCATATTGGAATTGAGGGTATGATTATGTTGAACAGATAGGAACTGAGGGAATGACGGTGTTGATCATATTGGAACTGAATATATGATTGTGTTGAATATATTGGAACTGAGGGAATGATTGTGTTGATCAAATTGGAACTGCAGATATGATTATGTTGATCATATTTGAACTGGAGATATGATTGTGTTGAACATATTGGAAATGATTGTGTTGAACATATTAGAATTAAGGGTATAATTCTGATGAATATATTGGAACTGAGGGTATGATTGTGTTGAACATATTGGAAATGAGGGAATGATGGTGTTGATCATATCGGAACTGAATATATGATTGTGTTGATCACACCGGAACGAACGGTATGATTGTGTTGATCATATCAGAACTGAGGGTATAATTGTGATGAACATATTGGAACTGAAGTTATGATTATGTTGAACATATTGGAACTGAGGAATGATTGTGTTTAACATCTTTGAACTAAACATATGATTGTGTTGATCATATTGGAACTGAGGGTGTGATTGTGCTGAACAGATTGGTACTGAGGGAATGATTGTGCTGAACATATTCAAACTGAGGGTATGATTGTGTTGATCACATTGGAACTGAGGGTATAATTGTGATAAACATACTAGAACGAAGGGAATGATTGTGTTGATCATATTGGAACAGAATATATGATTGAGTTGAACATATTGGAACTGAGGGAATGATGGTGTTGGTCATATCGGAACTGAACATATGATTATGTTGATCATACTGGAACGAACGGTATGATTGTGTTGATCATAATGGAACTGAGGGAATGATTGTGTTGATCATATTGGAACTGAACACATGATTGCGTTGAACGTATTGGAACTGAGGGTATGATTGTGTTGATCATATTGAAACTGGTGATATGATTGTGTTGATCATATTGGATCTGGAGATATGATTGTGCTGATCATATTGAAACTGGAGATATGATTGAGTTGATCATATTGAAACTGGAGATATGATTGAGTTGATCATATTGGAACTGGAGATATGATTGTGTTGAACATACTAGAACTGAGGGTATGATTGTGTTGAACAGATTGGAACTGAGGGTATGAATGTGTTGATCATATTGGAACTGAACATACGATTCTGGTGAAAATATTGGAACTGAGGGTAGGATTGTGTAGAACATATTGGAATGGTGGGAATGACTGTGCTGATCATATTGAAACTGGAGATATGATTGAGTTGATCATATTGGAACTGAATCTATGATTGTGTTGAACATATTGGAAATGATTGTGTTGATCAAATTGGAACTGCAGATATGATTATGTTGATCATATTTCAACTGGAGATATGATTGTGTTGAACATATTAGAATTGATTGTGTTGAACATTTTGGAACTGTATCTATGATTGTGTTCAACATATTGGAAATGATTGTGTTGAACATATTAGAATTAAGGGTATAATTCTGATGAATATATTGGAACTGAGGGCATGATTGTGTTGAACATATTGTTAATGAGGGAATGATGGTGTTGATCATATTGGAACTGAACATATGATTGTGTTGATGACACCGGAACGAACGGTATGATTGTGTTGATCATAATGGAACTGAGGGTATGATTGTGTTGATCATATCGGAACTGAGGGAATAATTGTGATGAACATATTGGAACTGAAGGTATGATTATGTTGAACATATTCGAACTGAGGGAATGATTGTGTTTAACATATTAGAACTAAACATATGATTGAGTTGATCATATTGGAACTGAGGGTGTGATTGTGCTGAACAGATTGGTACTGAGGGAATGATTGTGCTGAACATATTGAAACTGAGGGTATGATTGTGTTGATCACATTGGAACTGAGGGTATAATTGTGATAAACATACTAGAACGAAGTGAATGATTGTGTTGATCATATTGGAACTGAATATATGATTGAGTTGAACATATTGGAAATGATTGTGTTGAACAGTTTAGAATTAAGGGTATAATTCTGATGAATATATTGGAACTGAGGGCATGATTGTGTTGAACATATTGGAGATGAGGGAATGATGGTTTTGATCGTATTGGAACTGAACATATGATTGTGTTGATCACACCGGAATGAACGGTATGATTCTGTTGATCATAATGGAACTGAGGGTAGGATTGTGTTGATCATATCGGAACTGAGGGTATAATTGTGATGATCATATTGGAACTGAGGGGATGATTGTGTTCAACATACTTGAACTAAAAATATGATTGTGTTGAACATACTGAAACTGAGGGAATGATTGAGTTGATCATATTGGAACTGAACATACGATTCTGGTGAAAATATTGGAACTGAGGGTAGGATTGTGTAGAACATATTGGAATGGTGGGAATGACTGTGCTGATCATATTGAAACTGGAGATATGATTGAGTTGATCCTATTGGAACTGAATCTATGATTGTGTTGAACATATTGGAAATGATTGTGTTGATCAAATTGGAACTGCAGACATGATTATGTTGATCATATTTCAACTGGAGATATGATTGTGTTGAACATATTAGAATTGATTGTGTTGAACATTTTGGAACTGTATCTATGATTGTGTTCAACATATTGGAAATGATTGTGTTGAACATATTAGAATTAAGGGTATAATTCTGATGAATATATTGGAACTGAGGGCATGATTGTGTTGAATATATTGTTAATGAGGGAATGATGGTGTTGATCATATTGGAACTGAACATATGATTGTGTTGATGACACCGGAACGAACGGTATGATTGTGTTGATCATAATGGAACTGAGGGTATGATTGTGTTGATCATATCGGAACTGAGGGAATAATTGTGATGAACATATTGGAACTGAAGGTATGATTATGTTGAACATATTCGAACTGAGGGAATGATTGTGTTGAACATATTGAAACTGAGGGTATGATTGTGTTGATCAAATTGGAACTGCAGATATGATTATGTTGATTATATTTGAACTGCAGATATGATTGTGTTGAACATATTGGAAATGATTGTGTTGAACATATTAGAATTAAGGGTATAATTCAGATGAACATATTGGAAGTGAGGGCATGATTGTTTTGAACATATTGGAAATGAGGGAATGATGGTGTTGATCATATTGGAACTGAACATATGATTGTGTTGATCACACCGGAACGAATGGCATGATTGTGTTGATCATAATGGAACTGAGGGTATGATTGTGTTGATCATATCGGAACTGAGGGAATAATTGTGATGAACATATTGGAACTGAAGGTATGATTATGTTGAACATATTGGAACTGAGGGAATGATTGTGTTTAACATATTAGAACTAAACATATGATTGAGTTGATCATATTGGAACTGAGGGTGTGATTGTGCTGAACAGATTGGTACTGAGGGAATGATTGTGCTGAACATATTGAAACTGAGGGTATGATTGTGTTGATCAAATTGGAACTGCAGATATGATTATGTTGATTATATTTGAACTGCAGATATGATTGTGTTGAACATATTGGAAATGATTGTGTTGAACATATTAGAATTAAGGGTATAATTCAGATGAACATATTGGAAGTGAGGGCATGATTGTTTTGAACATATTGGAAATGAGGGAATGATGGTGTTGATCATATTGGAACTGAACATATGATTGTGTTGATCACACCGGAACGAATGGCATGATTGTGTTGATCATAATGGAACTGAGGGTATGATTGTGTTGATCATATCGGAACTGAGGGAATAATTGTGATGAACATATTGGAACTGAAGGTATGATTATGTTGAACATATTGGAACTGAGGGAATGATTGTGTTTAACATATTAGAACTAAACATATGATTGAGTTGATCATATTGGAACTGAGGGTGTGATTGTGCTGAACAGATTGGTACTGAGGGAATGATTGTGCTGAACATATTGAAACTGAGGGTATGATTGCGTTGATCACATTGGAACTGAGGGTATAATTGTGATAAACATACTAGAACGAAGGGAATGATTGTGTTGATCATATTGGAACTGAATATATGATTGAGTTGAACATATTGGAAATGATTGTGTTGAACAGTTTAGAATTAAGGGTATAATTCTGATGAATATATTGGAACTGAGGGCATGATTGTGTTGAACATATTGGAGATGAGGGAATGATGGTTTTGATCGTATTGGAACTGAACATATGATTGTGTTGATCACACCGGAATGAACGGTATGATTCTGTTGATCATAATGGAACTGAGGGTAGGATTGTGTTGATCATATCGGAACTGAGGGTATAATTGTGATGATCATATTGGAACTGAGGGGATGATTGTGTTCAACATACTTGAACTAAAAATATGATTGTGTTGTACATACTGAAACTGAGGGAATGATTGAGTTGATCATATTGGAACTGAACACATGATTGCGTTGAACCTATTGGAACTGAGGGTATGATTGTGTTGAACATACTTGAACTAAACAAATGATTGTGTTGATCATATTGGAACTGAGGGCATGATTGTGTTGAACATATTGGAGATGAGGGAATGATGGTTTTGATCGTATTGGAACTGAACATATGATTGTGTTGATCACACCGGAATGAACAGTATGATTCTGTTGATCATATTGGAACTGAGGGTATGATTGTGTTGATCATATCGGAACTGAGGGAATAATTGTGATGAACATATTGGAACTGAAGGTATGATTATGTTGAACATATTCGAACTTGGGGAATGATGGTGTTTAACATATTTGAACTATACATATCATTGTGTTGATCATATTGGAACTGAGGTTGTGATTGTGCTGAACAGATTGGAACTGAGGGAATGATTGTGTTGATCATATTGGAACTGAACACACGATTGCGTTGAACGTATTGGAACTGAGGGTATGATTGTGTTGAACATATCTGAATGAAACAAATGATTGTGTTGATCATATTGGAACTGAATATATGATTGTGTTGAACATATTGGAACTGAGGGAATGATTGCGTTGATCAAATTGGAACTGCAGATATGATTATGTTGATCATATTTGAACTGGAGATATGATTGTGTTGAACATATTAGAACTGATTGTGTTGAACATATTGGAACTGAATCTATGATTATGTTGAACGTATTGGAAATGATTGTGTTGAACATATTAGAATTAAGGGTATAATTCCGATGAATATATTGGAACTGAGGGTATGATTGTGTTGAACATATTGGAAATGAGGGAATGATGGTGTTGATCATATTGGAAATGAACATATGATTGTGTTGATCACACTGGAACGAATGGTATGATTCTGTTGATCATATTGGAACTGAGGGTATGATTGTGTTGATCATATCGGAACTGAGGGAATAATTGTGATGAACATGTTGAAACTGAGGGTATGATTGTGTTGATCACATTGGAACTGAGGGTATAATTGTGATGAACATACTAGAACTAAGGGAATGATTGTGTTGATCATATTGGAACTGAATATATGATTGAGTTGAACATATTGGAACTGAGGGAATGATGGTATTGATCATATTGGAACTGAATTTATGATTATGTTGATCATACTGGAACAGACGGTATGATTGTGATGATCATATTGGAACTGAGGGTATGATTGTGTAGAACATATTGGAATTGTGGGGATGTTTGTGTTGATCATATTGAAACTGGAGATATGATTGAGTTGATCATATTGCAACTGGAGATATGATTGTGTTGAACATACAAGAACTGAGGGTATAATTGTGATGAACATACTAGAACTCAGGGAATGATTGTGTTGATCATATTGGAACTGAATATATGATTGAGTTGAACATATTGGAACTGAGGGAATGATGGTGTTGATCATATTGGAACTGAATATATGATTATGTTGATCATACTGGAACAGATGGTTTGATTGTGTTGAACATATTGGAACTGAGGGTATGATTGTGTAGAACATATTGGAATTGTGGGGATGTTTGTGTTGATCATATTGAAACTGGAGATATGATTGAGTTGATCATATTGCAACTGGAGATATGATTGTGTTGAACATACAAGAACTGAGGGTATAATTGTGATGAACATACTAGAACTCAGGGAATGATTGTGTTGATCATATTGGAACTGAACATACGATTGTGTTGAACATATTGGAACTGAGGGAATGATTGAGTTGATCATATTGGAACTGAGGGTATGATTGTGTAGAACATTGGAACTGTGGGGATGTTTGTGTTGATCATATTGAAACTGGTGATATGATTGTGTTGATCATATTGGAACTGGAGATATGATTGTGCTGATCATATTGAATGTGGAGATATGATTGAGTTGATCATATTGAAACTGGAGATATGATTGAGTTAATCATATTGGAACTGGAGATATGATTGTGTTGAACATACTAGAACTGAGGGTATGATTGTGTTGAACAGATTGGAACTGAGGGTATGAATGTGTTGATCATATTGGAACTGAACATACGATTCTGGTGAAAATATTGGAACTGAGGATACAATTGTGTAGAACATATTGGAAGGGTGGGAATGATTGTGCTGATTATATTGAAACTGGAGATATGATTGATTTGATCATATTGGAACTGGAGATATGATTGTGTTGAACATACTAGAAATGAGGGTATGATTGTGTTGAACAGATAGGAACTGAGGGAATGATGGTGTTGATCATATTGGAACTGCAGATATGATTATGTTGATCATATTTCAACTGGAGATATGATTGTGTTGAACATATTAGAACTGATTGTGTTGAACATTTTGGAACTGAATCTATGATTGTGTTGAACATATTGGAAATGATTGTGTTGAACATATTAGAATTAAGGGTATAATTCTGATGAATATATTGGAACTGAGGGCATGAATGTGTTGAACATATTGTTAATGAGGGAATGATCGTGTTGATCATATTGGAACTGAACATATGATTGTGTTGATGACACCGGAACGAACGGTATGATTGTGTTGATCATAATGGAACTGAGGGTATGATTGTGTTGATCATATCGGAACTGAGGGAATAATTGTGATGAACATATTGGAACTGAAGGTATGATTATGTTGAACATATTCGAACTGAGGGAATGATTGTGTTGAACATATTGAAACTGAGGGTATGATTGTGTTGATCATATTGGAACTGGAGATATGATTGTGTTGAACATACTAGAACTGAGGGTATGATTGTTTTGAACAGATAGGAACTGAGGGAACGATGGAGTTGATCATATTGGAACTGAGTATATGATTGTGTTGAACATATTAGAACTGATTGCGTTGAACGTATTGGAACTGAATCTATGATTCTGTTGCACATTTTGGAACTGCAGATATGATTATGTTGATCATATTTGAACTGGAGATATGATTGTGTTGAACATATTAGAACTGATTGCGTTGAACATATTGGAACTGAATCTATGATTGTGTTGAACATATTGGAAATGATTGTGTTGAACATATTAGAATTAAGGGTATAATTCTGATGAACATATTGGAACCGACGGTATGATTCTGTTGAAGATATTGGAAATGAGGGAATGATGGTGTTGATCATATTGGAACTGAACATATGATTGTGTTGATCACACCGGAACGAACGGTATGATTGTGTTGATCATAATGGAACTGAGGGTATGATTGTGTTGATCATATCAGAACTGAGGGTATAATTGTGATCAACATATTGGAACTGAGGGTATGATTGTGTTCAACATACTTGAACTAAACATATGATTGTGTTGATCATATTGGAACTGAGGGTGTGATTGTGTTGAACATATTGGAACTGAACATACGATTGTGTTGATCACACCAGAACGAACGGTATGATTGTTTTGATGATAATGGAACTGAGGGTATGATTGTGTTTATCTTATCAGAACTGAGGGTATAATTGTGATGAACATATTGGAACTGAAGTTATGATTATGTTGAACATATTGGAACTGAGGGAATGATTGTGTTTAACATATTTGAACTAAACATATGATTGAGTTGATCATATTGGAACTGAGGGTGTGAATGTGCTGAACAGATTGGTACTGAGGGAATGATTGTGCTGAACATATTCAAACTGAGGGTATGATTGTGTTGATCACATTGGAACAGGGTATAATTGTGATAAACATACTAGAATGAAGGGAATGATTGTGTTGATCATATTGGAACTGAATATATGATTGAGTTGAACATATTGGAACTGAGGGAATGACGGTGTTGATCATATTGGAACTGAACATATGATTGTGTTGATCACACTGGAACGAACGGTATGATTCTGTTGATCATAATTGAACTGAGATTATGATTGTGTTGATCATATCGGAACTGAGGGTATAATTGTGATGAACAAATTAGAACTGAGGGTATGATTGTGTTCAACATACTTGAACTAAACATATGATCGTGTTGATCATATTGGAACTGAACACATGATTGCGTTGAACGTATTGGAACTGACGGTATGATTGTGTTGAACATATTTGAACGAAACAAATGATTGTGTTGATCATATTGGAACTGAGGGTATGATTGTGTTGAACGTACTGGAACTGAGGGCATGATTGTGTTGATCCTATCGGAAATAAATATATGATTGAGTTGAACATATTGGAACTGAACATATGATTGTGTCGAACATATGGAAACTGAACATATGATTGTGTTGAACTCATTGGAACTGAGGGTTAGATTGTGTTGATCATATTTGAACTGGAGATATGATTTTGTTGAACATATTAGAACTGATTGTGTTGATCATATTGGAACTGAATCTATGATTGGGTTGAACATATTTGAAATAAGGGAATGATGGTGTTGATCATATTGGAACTGAACATATGATTGTGTTGATAACACCGGATTGAACGGTATGATTGTGTTGATCATAATGAAACTGAGGGTATGATTGTGTTGATCATATCGGAACTGAGGGTATAATTGTGATGATCATATTGGAACTGAGGGCATGATTATGTTCAACATACTTGAACTAAAATTATGATTGTGTTGAACATACTGAAACTGAGGGAATGATTGTGTTGATCATATTGGAACTGAACACATGATTGCGTTGAACGTATTGGAACTGAGGGTATGATTGTGTTGAACATATTTGAACTAAACAAATGATTGTGTTGATCATATTGGAACTGAGGGTATGATTGTGTTGAACATATTGGAAATGAGGGAATGATGGTGTTGATCATATTGGAACTGAACATATGATTGTGTTGGTCACACCGGAACGACCGGTATGATTGTATTGATCATAATGGAACTGAGGGTAGGATTGTGTTGATCATATCGGAACTGAGGGTATAATTGTGATGAACATATTGGAACTGAGGGTATGATTGTGTTCAACATACATGAACTAAACATATGATTGTGTTGATCAAATTGGAACTGAGGGTGTGATTCTGTTGATCAACTGGAACTGAGGGAATGATTGTGTTGATCATATTGGAACTGAGGGTATTATTGTGTAGAACATATTGGAAGGGTGGGAATTATTGTGCTGATCATATTGAAACCGGAGATATGATTCAGGTTATCATATTGGAACTGGAGATATGATTGTGTTGAACATACTAGAACTGAGGGTATGATTGTTTTGAACAGATAGGAACTGAGGGAACGATGGAGTTGATCATATTGGAACTGAGTATATGATTGTGTTGAACATATTAGAACTGATTGCGTTGAACGTATTGGAACTGAATCTATGATTCTGTTGCACATTTTGGAACTGCAGATATGATTATGTTGATCATATTTGAACTGGAGATATGATTGTGTTGAACATATTAGAACTGATTGCGTTGAACATATTGGAACTGAATCTATGATTGTGTTGAACATATTGGAAATGATTGTGTTGAACATATTAGAATTAAGGGTATAATTCTGATGAACATATTGGAACCGACGGTATGATTCTGTTGAAGATATTGGAAATGAGGGAATGATGGTGTTGATCATATTGGAACTGAACATATGATTGTGTTGATCACACCGGAACGAACGGTATGATTGTGTTGATCATAATGGAACTGAGGGTATGATTGTGTTGATCATATCAGAACTGAGGGTATAATTGTGATCAACATATTGGAACTGAGGGTATGATTGTGTTCAACATACTTGAACTAAACATATGATTGTGTTGATCATATTGGAACTGAGGGTGTGATTGTGTTGAACATATTGGAACTGAACATACGATTGTGTTGATCACACCAGAACGAACGGTATGATTGTTTTGATCATAATGGAACTGAGGGTATGATTGTGTTGATCATATTGGAACTGAGGGTATAATTGTGATAAACATATTGGAACTGAGGGTATGATTGTGTTCAACATACTTGAACTAAACATATGATTGTGTTGAACATACTGAAACTGAGGGAATGATTGTGTTGATCATATTGGAACTGAGGGTGTGATTGTGTTGAAAATACTGGAACTGAGGGAATGATTGTGTTGATCATATTGGAACTGAATACATGATTGCATTGAACGTATTGGAACTGAGGGTACGATTGTGTTGAACATATTTGAGCGAAACAAATGATTGTGTTGATCATATTGGAACTGAGGGTATGATTGTGTTGAACATATTGGAACTGAGGGAATGATTGTGTTGATCCTATCGGAAATAAATATATGATTGTGTTGAACATATTGGAACTGAACATATGATTGTGTTGAACATATTGAAACTGAGGGAATGATGGTGTTGATCATATTCAAACTGAATATGTGATTATGTTGATCATACTGGAACGAACGGTATGATTGTGTTGATCATATTGGAACTGAGGGTATGATTGTGTAGAACATATTGGAACTGTGGGAATGATTGTGTTGATCATATTGAAAATGCAGATTTGATTCTGTTGAACATATTGGAACTGGAGATATGATTGTGTTGAACATACTAGAACAGAGGGTATGATTGTGTTGAACAATTGGAACTGAGGGTATGAATGTGTTGATCATATTCGAACTGAACATATGATTGGTGAAAATATTGGAACTGAGGGTACGATTGGGTAGAACATATTGGAACGGTGGGATTGATTGTGCTGATCATATGGAAACTGGAGATATTATTGGGTTGATCATATTAGAACTGGAGATATGATTGTGTTGAACATACTAGAACTGAGGGTATGATTGTGTTGAACAGACAGGAACTGAGGGAATGATTGTGTTGATCAACTTGGAATTGCAGATATGATTATGTTGATGATATTTGAACTGGAGTTAAGATTGTGTTGAACATATTGGAAATGATTGTGTTGAACATATTAGAATTAAGGGTATAATTTGGATGAACATATTGGAACTGAGAGTAAGATTCTGATGAAGATATTGGAAATGAGGGAATGATGGTGTTGATCATATTGGAACTGAACATACGATTGTGTTGATCACACCGGAACGAACGGTATGATTGTGTTGATCATAATGGAACTGAGGGTATGATTGTGTTGATCATATTGGAACAGAGGGTATGATTGTGTAGAACATATTGGAACTGTGGGAATGATTCTGTTGATCATATTGGAACTGGAGATATAATTGTGTTGAACATACTAGAACACAGGGTATGATTGTGTTGAACAATTGGAACTGAGGGTATGAATGTGTTGATCATATTGGAACTGAACATACGATTCTGGTGAAAATATTGGAACTGAGGGTACGATTGGGTAGAACATTTTGGAACGGTGGGAATGATTGTGCTGATCATATGGAAACTGGAAATATTATTGGGTTGATCATATTGGAACTGGAGATATGATTGTGTTGAACATACTAGAACTGAGGGTATGATTGTGTTGAATAGAGTGGAACTGAGGGAATGATTGTGTTGATCATATTAAAACTGAACATATGATTGTGTTGGTCACACCGGAACGACCAGTATGATTGTATTGATCATAATGGAACTGAGAGTATGATTGTGTTGATCATATCGGAACTGAGGGTATAATTGTGTTCAACATACTGGAACTAAACATATGATTGAGTTGATCATATTGGAACTGAGGGTGTGATTGTCTTGAACATACTGGAACTGAGGGAATGATTGTGTTGATCATTTTGGAACTGAACAGATGATTGTGTTGAACGTATTGGAACTGAGGGTATGATTGTGTTGAACATACTAGAACTGAGGGTATGATTGTTTTGAACAGATAGGAACTGAGGGAACGATGGAGTTGATCATATTGGAACTGAATCTATGATTGTGTTGAACATATTGGAACTGCAGATATGATTATGTTGATCATATTTGAACTGGAGATATGATTGTGTTGAACATATTAGAACTGATTGCGTTGAACATATTGGAACTGAATCTATGATTGTGTTGAACATATAAGAATTAAGGGTATAATTCTGATGAACATATTGGAACTGAGGGTATGATTCTGTTGAAGATATTGGAAATGAGGGAATGATGGTGTTGATCATATTGGAACTGAACATATGATTGTGTTGATCACACCGGAAGGAACGGTATGATTGTGTTGATCATAATGGAACTGAGGGTATGATTGTGTTGATCATATCAGAACTGAGGGTATAATTGTGATCTACATATTGGAACTGAGGGTATGATTGTGTTCAACATACTTGAACTAAACATATGATTGTGTTGATCATATTGGAACTGAGGGTGTGATTGTGTTGAACATATTGGAACTGAACATACGATTGTGTTGATCACACCAGAACGAACGGTATGATTGTTTTGATCATAATGGAACTGAGGGTATGATTGTGTTGATCATATCGGAACTGAGGGTATAATTGTGATAAACATATTGGAACTGAGGGTATGATTGTGTTCAACATACTTGAACTAAACATATGATTGTGTTGAACATACTGAAACTGAGGGAATGATTGTGTTGATCATATTGGAACTGAGGGTGTGATTGTGTTGAACATACTGGAACTGAGGGAATGATTGTGTTGATCATATTGGAACTGAACACATGATTGCATTGAACGTATTGGAACTGAGGGTATGATTGTGTTGAACATATCTGAGCGAAACAAATGAATTTGTTCATCATATTGGAACTGAGGGTATGATTGTGTTGAACATATTGGAACTGAGGGAATGATTGTGTTCATCCTATTGGAAATAAATATATGATTGTGTTGAACATATTGGAACTGAACATATGATTGTGTTGAACATATTGAAACTGAGGGAATGATGGTGTTGATCATATTCAAACTGAATATGTGATTATGTTGATCATACTGGAACAAACGGTATGATTGTGTTGATCATATTGGAACTGAGGGTATGATTGTGTAGAACATATTGGAACTGTGGGAATGATTGTGTTGATCATATTGAAAATGCAGATTTGATTCTGTTGAACATATTGGAACTGGAGATATGATTGTGTTGATCATATTGGAACTGAACATACGATTCTGGTGAAAATATTGGAACTGAGGGTACGATTGGGTAGAACATATTGGAACGGTGGGATTGATTGTGCTGATCATATGGAAACTGGAGATATTATTGGGTTGATCATATTGGAACTGGAGATATGGTTGTGTTGAACATACTAGAACTGAGGGTATGATTGTGTTGAACAGAGTGGAACTGAGGGAATGATTGTGTTGATCAACTTGGAATTGCAGATATGATTATGTTGATGATATTTGAACTGGAGTTAAGATTGTGTTGAACATATTGGAAATGATTGTGTTGAACATATTAGAATTAAGGGTATAATTTGGAAGAACATATTGGAACTGAGGGTAAGATTCTGATGAAGATATTGGAAATGAGGGAATGATGGTGTTGATCATATTGGAACTGAACATACGATTCTGTTGATCACACCGGAACGAACGGTATGATTGTTTTGATCATAATTGAACTGAGGGTATGATTGTGTTGATCATATCGGAACTGAGGGTATAATTGTGATAAACATATTGGAACTGAGGGTATGATTGTGTTCAACATACTTGAACTAAACATATGATTGTGTTGAACATACTGAAACTGAGGGAATGATTGTGTTGATCATATTGGAACTGAGGGTGTGATTGTGTTGAACATACTGGAACTGAGGGAATGATTGTGTTGATCATATTGGAACTGAACACATCATTGCATTGAACGTATTGGAACTGAACATATGATTGTGTTGGTCACACCGGAACGACCAGTATGATTGTATTGATCATAATGGAACTGAGGGTATGATTGTGTTGATCATATCGGAACTGAGGGTATGATTGTGTTCAACATACTGGAACTAAACATATGATTGAGTTGATCATATTGGAACTGAGGGTGTGATTGTCTTGAACATACTGGAACTGAGGGAATGATTGTGTTGATCATTTTGGAACTGAACAGATGATTGTGTTGAACGTATTGGAACTGAGGGTATGATTGTGTTGAACATATTTGAGCGAAACAAATGATTTTGATCATCATATTGGAACTGAGGGTATGATTGTGTTGAACATATTGGAACTGAGGGAATGATTGTGTTGATCCTATTGGAAATAAATATATGATTGTGTTGAACATATTGGAACTGAACATATGATTGTGTTGAACATATTGAAACTGAGGGAATGATGGTGTTGATCATATCCAAACTGAATATGTGATTATGTTGATCATACTGGAACAAACGGTATGATTGTGTTGATCATATTGGAACAGAGGGTATGATTGTGTAGAACATATTGGAACTGTGGGAATGATTCTGTTGATCATATTGGAACTGGAGATATGATTGTGTTGAACATACTAGAACAGAGGGTATGATTGTGTTGAATAGAGTGGAACTGAGGGAATGATTGTGTTGATCATATTGGAACTGAACATATGATTGTGTTGGTCACACCGGAACGACCAGTATGATTGTATTGATCATAATGGAACTGAGGGTATGATTGTGTTGATCATATCGGAACTGAGGGTATAATTGTGTTCAACATACTGGAACTAAACATATGATTGAGTTGATCATATTGGAACTGAGGGTGTGATTGTCTTGAACATACTGGAACTGAGGGAATGATTGTGTTGATCATTTTGGAACTGAACAGATGATTGTGTTGAACGTATTGGAACTGAGGGTATGATTGTGTTGAACATATTTGAACTAAACAAATGATTGTGTTGATCATATTGGAACTGAGGGTATGATTGTGTTGAACATATTGGAAATGAGGGAATGATGGTGTTGATCATATTGGAACTGAACATATGATTGTGTTGGTCACACCGGAACGACCGGTATGATTGTATTGATCATAATGGAACTGAGGGTAGGATTGTGTTGATCATATCGGAACTGAGGGTATAATTGTGATCAACATATTGGATCTGAGGGTATGATTGTGTTCAACATACTTGAACTAAACATATGATTGTGTTGATCAAATTGGAACTGAGGGTGTGATTCTGTTGATCAACTGGAACTGAGGGAATGATTGTGTTGATCATATTGGAACTGAGGGTATGATTGTGTAGAACATATTGGAAGGGTGGGAATGATTGTGCTGATCATATTGAAACCGGAGATATGATTCAGGTCGTCATATTGGAACTGGAGATATGATTGTGTTGAACATACTAGAACTGAGGGTATGATTGTTTTGAACAGATAGGAACTGAGGGAACGATGGAGTTGATCATATTGGAACTGAGTATATGATTGTGTTGAACATATTAGAACTGATTGCTTTGAACATATTGGAACTGAATCTATGATTGTGTTGAACATATTGGAACTGCAGATATGATTATGTTGATCATATTTGAACTGGAGATATGATTGTGTTGAACATATTAGAACTGATTGCGTTGAACATATTGGAACTGAATCTATGATTGTGTTGAACATATTGGAAATGATTGTCTTGAACATATTAGAATTAAGGGTATAATTCTGATGAACATATTGGAACTGAGGGTATGATTCTGTTGAAGATATTGGAAATGAGGGAATGATGGTGTTGATCATATTGGAACTGAACATATGATTGTGTTGATCACACCGGAACGAATGGTATGATTGTGTTGATCATAATGGAACTGAGGGTATGATTGTGTTGATCATATCAGAACTGAGGGTATAATTGTGATCAACATATTGGAACTGAGGGTATGATTGTGTTCAACATACTTGAACTAAACATATGATTGTGTTGATCATATTGGAACTGAGGGTGTGATTGTGTTGAACATATTGGAACTGAACATACGATTGTGTTGATCACACCAGAACGAACGGTATGATTGTTTTGATCATAATGGAACTGAGGGTATGATTGTGTTGATCAGATCGGAACTGAGGGTATAATTGTGATAAACATATTGGAACTGAGGGTATGATTGTGTTCAACATACTTGAACTAAACATATGATTGTGTTGAACATACTGAAACTGAGGGAATGATTGTGTTGATCATATTGGAACTGAGGGTGTGATTGTGTTGAACATACTGGAACTGAGGGAATGATTGTGTTGATCATATTGGAACTGAACACATGATTGCATTGAACGTATTGGAACTGAGGGTCCGATTGTGTTGAACATATTTGAGTGAAACAAATGATTGTGTTGATCATATTGGAACTGAGGGTATGATTGTGTTGAACATATTGGAACTGAGGGAATGACTGTGTTGATCCTATCGGAAATAAATATATGATTGTGTTGAACATATTGGAACTGAACATATGATTGTGTTGAACATATTGAAACTGAGGGAATGATGGTGTTGATCATATTCAAACTGAATATGTGATTATGTTGATCATACTGGAAAAAACGGTATGATTGTGTTGATCATATTGGAACTGAGGGTATGATTGTGTAGAACATATTGGAACTGTGGGAATGATTGTGTTGATCATATTGAAAATGCAGATTTGATTCTGTTGAACATATTGGAACTGGAGATATGATTGTGTTGAACATACTAGAACAGAGGGTATGATTGTGTTGAACAATTGGAACTGAGGGTATGAATGTGTTGATCATATTGGAACTGAACATACGATTCTGGTGAAAATATTGGAACTGAGGGTACGATTGGGTAGAACAAATTGGAACGGTGGGATTGATTGTGCTGATCATATGGAAACTGGAGATATTATTGGGTTGATCATATTGGAACTGGAGATATGGTTGTGTTGAACATACTAGAACTGAGGGTATGATTGTGTTGAACAGAGTGGAACTGAGGGAATGATTGTGTTGATCAACTTGGAATTGCAGATATGATTATGTTGATGATATTTGAACTGGAGTTAAGATTGTGTTGAACATATTGGAAATGATTGTGTTGAACATATTAGAATTAAGGGTATAATTTGGAAGAACATATTGGAACTGAGGGTAAGATTCTGATGAAGATATTGGAAATGAGGGAATGATGGTGTTGATCATATTGGAACTGAACATACGATTGTGTTGATCACACCGGAACGAACGGTATGATTGTTTTGATCATAATTGAACTGAGGGTATGATTGTGTTGATCATATCGGAACTGAGGGTATAATTGTGATAAACATATTGGAACTGAGGGTATGATTGTGTTCAACATACTTGAACTAAACATATGATTGTGTTGAACATACTGAAACTGAGGGAATGATTGTGTTGATCATATTGGAACTGAGGGTGTGATTGTGTTGAACATACTGGAACTGAGGGAATGATTGTGTTGATCATATTGGAACTGAACACATCATTGCATTGAACGTATTGGAACTGAGGGTATGACTGTGTTGAACATATTTGAGCGAAACAAATGATTTTGTTCATCATATTGGAACTGAGGGTATGATTGTGTTGAACATATTGGAACTGAGGGAATGATTGTGTTGATCCTATTGGAAATAAATATATGATTGTGTTGAACATATTGGAACTGAACATATGATTGTGTTGAACATATTGAAACTGAGGGAATGATGGTGTTGATCATATCCAAACTGAATATGTGATTATGTTGATCATACTGGAACAAACGGTATGATTGTGTTGATCATATTGGAACAGAGGGTATGATTGTGTAGAACATATTGGAACGGTGGGAATGATTCTGTTGATCATATTGGAACTGGAGATATGATTGTGTTGAACATACTAGAACAGAGGGTATGATTGTGTTGAATAGAGTGGAACTGAGGGAATGATTGTGTTGATCATATTGGAACTGAACATATGATTGTGTTGGTCACACCGGAACGACCAGTATGATTGTATTGATCATAATGGAACTGAGGGTATGATTGTGTTGATCATATCGGAACTGAGGGTATAATTGTGTTCAACATACTGGAACTAAACATATGATTGAGTTGATCATATTGGAACTGAGGGTGTGATTGTCTTGAACATACTGGAACTGAGGGAATGATTGTGTTGATCATTTTGGAACTGAACAGATGATTGTATTGAACGTATTGGAACTGAGGGTATGATTGTGTTGAACATATTTGAACTAAACAAATGATTGTGTTGATCATATTGGAACTGAGGGTATGATTGTGTTGAACATATTGGGAATGAGGGAATGATGGTGTTGATCATATTGGAACTGAACATATGATTGTGTTGGTCACACCGGAACGACCGGTATGATTGTATTGATCATAATGGAACTGAGGGTAGGATTGTGTTGATCATATCGGAACTGAGGGTATAATTGTGATCAACATATTGGATCTGAGGGTATGATTGTGTTCAACATACTTGAACTAAACATATGATTGTGTTGATCAAATTGGAACTGAGGGTGTGATTCTGTTGATCAACTGGAACTGAGGGAATGATTGTGTTGATCATATTGGAACTGAGGGTATGATTGTGTAGAACATATTGGAAGGGTGGGAATGATTGTGCTGATCATATTGAAACCGGAGATATGATTCAGGTCGTCATATTGGAACTGGAGATATGATTGTGTTGAACATACTAGAACTGAGGGTATGATTGTTTTGAACAGATAGGAACTGAGGGAACGATGGAGTTGATCATATTGGAACTGAGTATATGATTGTGTTGAACATATTAGAACTGATTGCTTTGAACATATTGGAACTGAATCTATGATTGTGTTGAACATATTGGAACTGCAGATATGATTATGTTGATCATATTTGAACTGGAGATATGATTGTGTTGAACATATTAGAACTGATTGCGTTGAACATATTGGAACTGAATCTATGATTGTGTTGAACATATTGGAAATGATTGTCTTGAACATATTAGAATTAAGGGTATAATTCTGATGAACATATTGGAACTGAGGGTATGATTCTGTTGAAGATATTGGAAATGAGGGAATGATGGTGTTGATCATATTGGAACTGAACATATGATTGTGTTGATCACACCGGAATGAATGGTATGATTGTGTTGATCATAATGGAACTGAGGGTATGATTGTGTTGATCTTATCAGAACTGAGGGTATAATTGTGATCAACATATTGGAACTGAGGGTATGATTGTGTTCAACATACTTGAACTAAACATATGATTGTGTTGATCATATTGGAACTGAGGGTGTGATTGTGTTGAACATATTGGAACTGAACATACGATTGTGTTGATCACACCAGAACGAACGGTATGATTGTTTTGATCATAATGGAACTGAGGGTATGATTGTGTTGATCATATCGGAACTGAGGGTATAATTGTGATAAACATATTGGAACTGAGGGTATGATTGTGTTCAACATACTTGAACTAAACATATGATTGTGTTGAACATACTGAAACTGAGGGAATGATTGTGTTGATCATATTGGAACTGAGGGTGTGATTGTGTTGAACATACTGGAACTGAGGGAATGATTGTGTTGATCATATTGGAACTGAACACATGATTGCATTGAACGTATTGGAACTGAGGGTATGATTGTGTTGAACATATTTGAGCGAAACAAATGATTTTGTTCATCATATTGGAACTGAGGGTATGATTGTGTTGAACATATTGGAACTGAGGGAATGACTGTGTTGATCATATTCAAACTGAATATGTGATTATGTTGATCATACTGGAACAAACGGTATGATTGTGTTGATCATATTGGAACTGAGGGTATGATTGTGTAGAACATATTGGAACTGTGGGAATGATTGTGTTGATCATATTGAAAATGCAGATTTGATTCTGTTGAACATATTGGAACTGGAGATATGATTGTGTTGAACATACTAGAACAGAGGGTATGATTGTGTTGAATAGAGTGGAACTGAGGGAATGATTGTGTTGATCATATTGGAACTGAACATATGATTGTGTTGGTCACACCGGAACGACCAGTATGATTGTATTGATCATAATGGAACTGAGGGTATGATTGTGTTGATCATATCGGAACTGAGGGTATAATTGTGTTCAACATACTGGAACTAAACATATGATTGAGTTGATCATATTGGAACTGAGGGTGTAATTGTCTTGAACATACTGGAACTGAGGGAATGATTGTGTTGATCATTTTGGAACTGAACAGATGATTGTGTTGAACGTATTGGAACTGAGGGTATGATTGTGTTGAACATATTTGAACTAAACAAATGATTGTGTTGATCATATTGGAACTGAGGGTATGATTGTGTTCAACATATTGGAAATGAGGGAATGATGGTGTTGATCATATTGGAACTGAACATATGATTGTGTTGGTCACACCGGAACGACCGGTATGATTGTATTGATCATAATGGAACTGAGGGTAGGATTGTGTTGATCATATCGGAACTGAGGGTATAATTGTGATCAACATATTGGATCTGAGGGTATGATTGTGTTCAACATACTTGAACTAAACATATGATTGTGTTGATCAAATTGGAACTGAGGGTGTGATTCTGTTGATCAACTGGAACTGAGGGAATGATTGTGTTGATCATATTGGAACTGAGGGTATGATTGTGTAGAACATATTGGAAGGGTGGGAATGATTGTGCTGATCATATTGAAACCGGAGATATGATTCAGGTCGTCATATTGGAACTGGAGATATGATTGTGTTGAACATACTAGAACTGAGGGTATGATTGTTTTGAACAGATAGGAACTGAGGGAACGATGGAGTTGATCATATTGGAACTGAGTATATGATTGTGTTGAACATATTAGAACTGATTGCTTTGAACATATTGGAACTGAATCTATGATTGTGTTGAACATATTGGAACTGCAGATATGATTATGTTGATCATATTTGAACTGGAGATATGATTGTGTTGAACATATTAGAACTGATTGCGTTGAACATATTGGAACTGAATCTATGATTGTGTTGAACATATTGGAAATGATTGTGTTGAACATATTAGAATTAAGGGTATAATTCTGATGAACATATTGGAACTGAGGGTATGATTCTGTTGAAGATATTGGAAATGAGGGAATGATGGTGTTGATCATATTGGAACTGAACATATGATTGTGTAGATCACACCGGAACGAACGGTATGATTGTGTTGATCATAATGGAACTGAGGGTATGATTGTGTTGATCATATCAGAACTGAGGGTATAATTGTGATTAACATATTGGAACTGAGGGTATGATTGTGTTCAACATACTTGAACTAAACATATGATTGTGTTGATCATATTGGAACTGAGGGTGTGATTGTGTTGAACATATTGGAACTGAACATACGATTGTGTTGATCACACCAGAACGAACGGTATGATTGTTTTGATCATAATGGAACTGAGGGTATGATTGTGTTGATCAGATCGGAACTGAGGGTATAATTGTGATAAACATATTGGAACTGAGGGTATGATTGTGTTCAACATACTTGAACTAAACATATGATTGTGTTGAACATACTGAAACTGAGGGAATGATTGTGTTGATCATATTGGAACTGAGGGTGTGATTGTGTTGAACATACTGGAACTGAGGGAATGATTGTGTTGATCATATTGGAACTGAACACATGATTGCATTGAACGTATTGGAACTGAGGGTCCGATTGTGTTGAACATATTTGAGCGAAACAAATGATTGTGTTGATCATATTGGAACTGAGGGTATGATTGTGTTGAACATATTGGAACTGAGGGAATGACTGTGTTGATCCTATCGGAAATAAATATATGATTGTGTTGAACATATTGGAACTGAACATATGATTGTGTTGAACATATTGAAACTGAGGGAATGATGGTGTTGATCATATTCAAACTGAATATGTGATTATGTTGATCATACTGGAAAAAACGGTATGATTGTGTTGATCATATTGGAACTGAGGGTATGATTGTGTAGAACATATTGGAACTGTGGGAATGATTGTGTTGATCATATTGAAAATGCAGATTTGATTCTGTTGAACATATTGGAACTGGAGATATGATTGTGTTGAACATACTAGAACAGAGGGTATGATTGTGTTGAACAATTGGAACTGAGGGTATGAATGTGTTGATCATATTGGAACTGAACATACGATTCTGGTGAAAATATTGGAACTGAGGGTACGATTGGGTAGAACAAATTGGAACGGTGGGATTGATTGTGCTGATCATATGGAAACTGGAGATATTATTGGGTTGATCATATTGGAACTGGAGATATGGTTGTGTTGAACATACTAGAACTGAGGGTATGATTGTGTTGAACAGAGTGGAACTGAGGGAATGATTGTGTTGATCAACTTGGAATTGCAGATATGATTATGTTGATGATATTTGAACTGGAGTTAAGATTGTGTTGAACATATTGGAAATGATTGTGTTGAACATATTAGAATTAAGGGTATAATTTGGAAGAACATATTGGAACTGAGGGTAAGATTCTGATGAAGATATTGGAAATGAGGGAATGATGGTGTTGATCATATTGGAACTGAACATACGATTGTGTTGATCACACCGGAACAAACGGTATGATTGTTTTGATCATAATTGAACTGAGGGTATGATTGTGTTGATCATATCGGAACTGAGGGTATAATTGTGATAAACATATTGGAACTGAGGGTATGATTGTGTTCAACATACTTGAACTAAACATATGATTGTGTTGAACATACTGAAACTGAGGGAATGATTGTGTTGATCATATTGGAACTGAGGGTGTGATTGTGTTGAACATACTGGAACTGAGGGAATGATTGTGTTGATCATATTGGAACTGAACACATCATTGCATTGAACGTATTGGAACTGAGGGTATGACTGTGTTGAACATATTTGAGCGAAACAAATGATTTTGTTCATCATATTGGAACTGAGGGTATGATTGTGTTGAACATATTGGAACTGAGGGAATGATTGTGTTGATCCTATTGGAAATAAATATATGATTGTGTTGAACATATTGGAACTGAACATATGATTGTGTTGAACATATTGAAACTGAGGGAATGATGGTGTTGATCATATCCAAACTGAATATGTGATTATGTTGATCATACTGGAACAAACGGTATGATTGTGTTGATCATATTGGAACAGAGGGTATGATTGTGTAGAACATATTGGAACGGTGGGAATGATTCTGTTGATCATATTGGAACTGGAGATATGATTGTGTTGAACATACTAGAACAGAGGGTATGATTGTGTTGAATAGAGTGGAACTGAGGGAATGACTGTGTTGATCATATTGGAACTGAACATATGATTGTGTTGGTCACACCGGAACGACCAGTATGATTGTATTGATCATAATGGAACTGAGGGTATGATTGTGTTGATCATATCGGAACTGAGGGTATAATTGTGTTCAACATACTGGAACTAAACATATGATTGAGTTGATCATATTGGAACTGAGGGTGTGATTGTCTTGAACATACTGGAACTGAGGGAATGATTGTGTTGATCATTTTGGAACTGAACAGATGATTGTATTGAACGTATTGGAACTGAGGGTATGATTGTGTTGAACATATTTGAACTAAACAAATGATTGTGTTGATCATATTGGAACTGAGGGTATGATTGTGTTGAACATATTGGGAATGAGGGAATGATGGTGTTGATCATATTGGAACTGAACATATGATTGTGTTGGTCACACCGGAACGACCGGTATGATTGTATTGATCATAATGGAACTGAGGGTAGGATTGTGTTGATCATATCGGAACTGAGGGTATAATTGTGATCAACATATTGGATCTGAGGGTATGATTGTGTTCAACATACTTGAACTAAACATATGATTGTGTTGATCAAATTGGAACTGAGGGTGTGATTCTGTTGATCAACTGGAACTGAGGGAATGATTGTGTTGATCATATTGGAACTGAGGGTATGATTGTGTAGAACATATTGGAAGGGTGGGAATGATTGTGCTGATCATATTGAAACCGGAGATATGATTCAGGTCGTCATATTGGAACTGGAGATATGATTGTGTTGAACATACTAGAACTGAGGGTATGATTGTTTTGAACAGATAGGAACTGAGGGAACGATGGAGTTGATCATATTGGAACTGAGTATATGATTGTGTTGAACATATTAGAACTGATTGCTTTGAACATATTGGAACTGAATCTATGATTGTGTTGAACATATTGGAACTGCAGATATGATTATGTTGATCATATTTGAACTGGAGATATGATTGTGTTGAACATATTAGAACTGATTGCGTTGAACATATTGGAACTGAATCTATGATTGTGTTGAACATATTGGAAATGATTGTCTTGAACATATTAGAATTAAGGGTATAATTCTGATGAACATATTGGAACTGAGGGTATGATTCTGTTGAAGATATTGGAAATGAGGGAATGATGGTGTTGATCATATTGGAACTGAACATATGATTGTGTTGATCACACCGGAATGAATGGTATGATTGTGTTGATCATAATGGAACTGAGGGTATGATTGTGTTGATCTTATCAGAACTGAGGGTATAATTGTGATCAACATATTGGAACTGAGGGTATGATTGTGTTCAACATACTTGAACTAAACATATGATTGTGTTGATCATATTGGAACTGAGGGTGTGATTGTGTTGAACATATTGGAACTGAACATACGATTGTGTTGATCACACCAGAACGAACGGTATGATTGTTTTGATCATAATGGAACTGAGGGTATGATTGTGTTGATCATATCGGAACTGAGGGTATAATTGTGATAAACATATTGGAACTGAGGGTATGATTGTGTTCAACATACTTGAACTAAACATATGATTGTGTTGAACATACTGAAACTGAGGGAATGATTGTGTTGATCATATTGGAACTGAGGGTGTGATTGTGTTGAACATACTGGAACTGAGGGAATGATTGTGTTGATCATATTGGAACTGAACACATGATTGCATTGAACGTATTGGAACTGAGGGTATGATTGTGTTGAACATATTTGAGCGAAACAAATGATTTTGTTCATCATATTGGAACTGAGGGTATGATTGTGTTGAACATATTGGAACTGAGGGAATGACTGTGTTGATCATATTCAAACTGAATATGTGATTATGTTGATCATACTGGAACAAACGGTATGATTGTGTTGATCATATTGGAACTGAGGGTATGATTGTGTAGAACATATTGGAACTGTGGGAATGATTGTGTTGATCATATTGAAAATGCAGATTTGATTCTGTTGAACATATTGGAACTGGAGATATGATTGTGTTGAACATACTAGAACAGAGGGTATGATTGTGTTGAATAGAGTGGAACTGAGGGAATGATTGTGTTGATCATATTGGAACTGAACATATGATTGTGTTGGTCACACCGGAACGACCAGTATGATTGTATTGATCATAATGGAACTGAGGGTATGATTGTGTTGATCATATCGGAACTGAGGGTATAATTGTGTTCAACATACTGGAACTAAACATATGATTGAGTTGATCATATTGGAACTGAGGGTGTAATTGTCTTGAACATACTGGAACTGAGGGAATGATTGTGTTGATCATTTTGGAACTGAACAGATGATTGTGTTGAACGTATTGGAACTGAGGGTATGATTGTGTTGAACATATTTGAACTAAACAAATGATTGTGTTGATCATATTGGAACTGAGGGTATGATTGTGTTGAACATATTGGAAATGAGGGAATGATGGTGTTGATCATATTGGAACTGAACATATGATTGTGTTGGTCACACCGGAACGACCGGTATGATTGTATTGATCATAATGGAACTGAGGGTAGGATTGTGTTGATCATATCGGAACTGAGGGTATAATTGTGATCAACATATTGGATCTGAGGGTATGATTGTGTTCAACATACTTGAACTAAACATATGATTGTGTTGATCAAATTGGAACTGAGGGTGTGATTCTGTTGATCAACTGGAACTGAGGGAATGATTGTGTTGATCATATTGGAACTGAGGGTATGATTGTGTAGAACATATTGGAAGGGTGGGAATGATTGTGCTGATCATATTGAAACCGGAGATATGATTCAGGTCGTCATATTGGAACTGGAGATATGATTGTGTTGAACATACTAGAACTGAGGGTATGATTGTTTTGAACAGATAGGAACTGAGGGAACGATGGAGTTGATCATATTGGAACTGAGTATATGATTGTGTTGAACATATTAGAACTGATTGCTTTGAACATATTGGAACTGAATCTATGATTGTGTTGAACATATTGGAACTGCAGATATGATTATGTTGATCATATTTGAACTGGAGATATGATTGTGTTGAACATATTAGAACTGATTGCGTTGAACATATTGGAACTGAATCTATGATTGTGTTGAACATATTGGAAATGATTGTGTTGAACATATTAGAATTAAGGGTATAATTCTGATGAACATATTGGAACTGAGGGTATGATTCTGTTGAAGATATTGGAAATGAGGGAATGATGGTGTTGATCATATTGGAACTGAACATATGATTGTGTAGATCACACCGGAACGAACGGTATGATTGTGTTGATCATAATGGAACTGAGGGTATGATTGTGTTGATCATATCAGAACTGAGGGTATAATTGTGATTAACATATTGGAACTGAGGGTATGATTGTGTTCAACATACTTGAACTAAACATATGATTGTGTTGATCATATTGGAACTGAGGGTGTGATTGTGTTGAACATATTGGAACTGAACATACGATTGTGTTGATCACACCAGAACGAACAGTATGATTGTTTTGATCATAATGGAACTGAGGGTATGATTGTGTTGATCATATCGGAACTGAGGGTATAATTGTGATAAACATATTGGAACTGAGGGTATGATTGTGTTCAACATACATGAACTAAACATAAGATTGTGTTGAACATACTGAAACTGAGGGAATGATTGTGTTGATCATATTGGAACTGAGGGTGTGATTGTGTTGAACATACTGGAACTGAGGGAATGATTGTGTTGATCATATTGGAACTGAGCACATGATTGCATTGAACGTATTGGAACTGAGGGTACGATTGTGTTGAACATATTTGAGCGAAACAAATGATTGTGTTGATCATATTGGAAGTGAGGGTATGATTGTGTTGAACATATTGGAACTGAGGGAATGATTGTGTTGATCCTATCGGAAATAAATATATGATTGTGTTGATCATATTGGAACAGAGGGTATGATTGTGTAGAACATATTGGAACTGTGGGAATGATTCTGTTGATCATATTGGAACTGGAGATATGATTGTGTTGAACAATTGGAACTGAGGGTATGAATGTGTTGATCATATTGGAACTGAACATACGATTCTGGTGAAAATATTGGAACTGAGGGTACGATTGGGTAGAACATTTTGGAATGGTGGTAATGATTGTGTTTTGTCATATCGGAACTGAGGGTATAATTGTGTTCAACATACTGGAACTAAACATATGATTGAGTTGGTCATATTGGAACTGAGGGTGTGATTGTCTTGAACATACTGGAACTGAGGGAATGATTGTGTTAATCATTTTGGAACTGAACAGATGATTGTGTTGAACGTATTGGAACTGAGGGTATGATTGTGTTGAACATATTTGAACTAAACAAATGATTGTGTTGATCATATTGGAACTGAGGGTATGATTGTGTTGAACATATTGGAAATGAGGGAATGATGGTGTTGATCATATTGGAACTGTACATATGATTGTGTTGGTCACACCGGAACGACCGGTATGATTGTATTGATCATAATGGAACTGAGGGTAGGATTGTGTTGATCATATCGGAACTGAGGGTATAATTGTGATGAACATATTGGATCCGAGGGTATGATTGAGTTCAACATACTTGAACTAAACATATGATTGTGTTGATCAAATTGGAACTGAGGGTGTGATTCTGTTGATCAACTGGAACTAAGGGAATGATTGTGTTGATCATATTGGAACTGAGGGTATGATTGTGTAGAACATATTGGAAGGGTGGGAATGATTGTGCTGATCATATTGACACCGGAGATATGATTCAGGTCGTCATATTGGAACTGGAGATATGATTGTGTTGAACATACTAGAACTGAGGGTATGATTGTTTTGAACAGATAGGAACTGAGGGAACGATGGAGTTGATCATATTGGAACTGAGTATATGATTGTGTTGAACATATTAGAACTGATTGCTTTAAACATATTGGAACTGAATCTATGATTGTGTTGAACATATTGGAACTGCAGATATGATTATGTTGATCATATTTGAACTGGAGATATGATTGTGTTGAACATATTAGAACTGATTGTGTTGAACATATTGGAACTGAATCTATGATTGTGTTGAACATATTGGAAATGATTGTGTTGAACATATTAGAATTAAGGGTATAATTCTGATGAACATATTGGAACTGAGGGTATGATTCTGTTGAAGATATTGGAAATGAGGGAATGATGGTGTTGATCATATTGGAACTGAACATATGATTGTGTTGATCACACCGGAACGAACGGTATGATTGTGTTGATCATAATGGAACTGAGGATATGATTGTGTTGATCATATCAGAACTGAGGGTATAATTGTGATCAACATATTGGAACTGAGGGTATGATTGTGTTCAACATACTTGAACTAAACATATGATTGTGTTGATCATATTGGAACTGAGGGTGTGATTGTGTTGAACATATTGGAACTGAACATACGATTGTGTTGATCACACCAGAACGAACGGTATGATTGTTCTGATCATAATGGAACTGAGGGTATGATTGTGTTGATCATATCGGAACTGAGGGTATAATTGTGATAAACATATTGGAACTGAGGGTATGATTGTGTTCAACATACTTGAACTAAACATATGATTGTGTTGAACATACTGAAACTGAGGGAATGATTGTGTTGATCATATTGGAACTGAGGGTGTGAATGTGTTGAACATACTGGAACTGAGGGAATGATTGTGTTGATCATATTGGAACTGAACACATGATTGCATTGAACGTATTGGAACTGAGGGTACGATTGTGTTGAACATATTTGAGCGAAACAAATGATTGTGTTGATCATATTGGAACTGAGGGTATGATTGTGTTGAACATATTGGAACTGAGGGAATGATTGTGTTCATCCTATCGGAAATAAATATATGATTGTGTTGAACATATTGGAACTGAACATATGATTGTGTTGAACATATTGAAACTGAGGGAATGATGGTGTTGATCATATTCAAACTGAATATGTGATTATGTTGATCATACTGGAACAAACGGTATGATTGTGTTGATCATATTGGAAATGAGGGTATGATTGTGTAGAACATATTGGAACTGTGGGAATGATTGTGTTGATCATATTGAAAATGCAGATTTGATTCTGTTGAACATATTGGAACTGGAGATATGATTGTGTTGAACATACTAGAACAGAGGGTATGATTGTGGTGAACAATTGGAACTGAGGGTATGAATGTGTTGATCATATTGGAACTGAACATACGATTCTGGTGAAAATATTGGAACTGAGGGTACGATTGGGTAGAACATATTGGAACGGTGGGATTGATTGTGCTGATCATATGGAAACTGGAGATATTATTGGGTTGATCATATTGGAACTGGAGATATGATTGTGTTGAACATACTAGAACTGAGGGTATGATTGTGTTGAACAGAGTGGAACTGAGGGAATGATTGTGTTGATCAACTTGGAATTGCAGATATGATTATGTTGATGATATTTGAACTGGAGTTAAGATTGTGTTGAACATATTGGAAATGATTGTGTTGAACATATTAGAATTAAGGGTATAATTTGGAAGAACATATTGGAAGTGAGGGTAAGATTCTGATGAAGATATTGGAAATGAGGGAATGATGGTGTTGATCATATTGGAACTGAACATACGATTGTGTTGATCACACCGGAACGAACGGTATGATTGTTTTGATCATAATGGAACTGAGGGTATGATTGTGTTGATCATATCGGAACTGAGGGTATAATTGTGATAAACATATTGGAACTGAGGGTATGATTGTGTTCAACATACTTGAACTAAACATATGATTGTGTTGAACATACTGAAACTGAGGGAATGATTGTGTTGATCATATTGGAACTGAGGGTGTGAATGTGTTGCACATACTGGAACTGAGGGAATGATTGTGTTGATCATACTGGAACTGAGGGAATGATTGTGTTGATCATATTGGAACTGAGGGTATGATTGTGTTGAACATATTGGAACTGAGGGAATGATTATGTTGATCCTATCGGAAATAAATATATGATTGTGTTGAACATATTGGAACTGAACATATGATTGTGTTGAACATATTAAAATTGAGGGAATGATGGTGTTGATCATATTCAAACTGAAAATGTGATTATGTTGATCATACTGGAACAAACGGTATGATTGTGTTGATCATATTGGAACTGAGGGTATGATTGTGTAGAACATATTGGAACTGTGGGAATGATTGTGTTGATCATATTGAAAATGCAGATTTGATTCTGTTGAACATATTGGAACTGGAGATCTGATTGTGTTGAACATACTAGAACAGAGGGTATGATTGTGTTGAACAATTGGAACTGAGGGTATGAATGTGTTGATCATATTGGAACTGAACATACGATTCTGGTGAAAATATTGGAACTGAGGGTACGATTGGGTAGAACATATTGGAACGGTGGGATTGATTGTGCTGATCATATGGAAACTGGAGATATTATTGGGTTGATCATATTGGAACTGGAGATATGATTGTGTTGAACATACTAGAACTGAGGGTATGATTGTGTTGAACATATTTGAGCGAAACAAATGATTGTGTTGATCATATTGGAACTGAGGGTATGATTGTGTTGAACATATTGGAACTGAGGGAATGATTGTGTTGATCCTATCGGAAATAAATATATGATTGTGTTGAACATATTGGAACTGAACATATGATTGTGTTGAACATATTGAAACTGAGGGAATGATGGTGTTGATCATATTCAAACTGAATATGTGATTATGTTGATCATACTGGAACAAACGGTATGATTGTGTTGATCATATTGGAACAGAGGGTATGATTGTGTAGAACATATTGGAACTGTGGGAATGATTCTGTTGATCATATTGGAACTGGAGATATGATTGTGTTGAACATACTAGAACAGAGGGTATGATTGTGTTGAACAATTGGAACTGAGGGTATGAATGTGTTGATCATATTGGAACTGAACATACGATTCTGGTGAAAATATTGGAACTGAGGGTACGATTGGGTAGAACATTTTGGAACGGTGGGAATGATTGTGCTGATCATATGGAAACTGGAAATATTATTGGGTTGATCATATTGGAACTGGAGATATGATTGTGTTGAACATACTAGAACTGAGGGTATGATTGTGTTGAACAGAGTGGAACTGAGGGAATGATTGTGTTGATCAAATTGGAATTGCAGATATGATTATGTTGATGATATTTGAACTGGAGTTAAGATTGTGTTGAACATATTGGAAATGATTGTGTTGAACATATTAGAATTAAGGGTATAATTCGAATGAACATATTGGAACTGAGTGTATGATTCTGATGAAGATATTGGAAATGAGGGAATGATGGTGTTGATCATATTGGAACTGAACATACGATTGTGTTGATCACACCGGAACGAACGGTATGATTGTTTTGATCATAATGGAACTGAGGGTATGATTGTGTTGATCATATCGGAACTGAGGGTATAATTGTGATAAACATATTGGAACTGAGGGTATGACTGTGTTCAACATACTTGAACTAAACATATGATTGTGTTGAACATACTGATACTGAGGGAATGATTGTGTTGATCATATTGGAACTGAGGGTGTGATTGTGTTGAACATACTGGAACTGAGGGAATGATTGTTTTGATCATATTGGAACTGAACACATGATTGCATTGAACGAATTGGAACTGAGGGTATGATTGTGTTGAACATATTTGAGCAAAACAAATGATTGTGTTGATCATATTGGAACTGAGGGTATGATTATGTTGAACATATTGGAACTGAGGGAATGATTGTGTTGATCCTATCGGAAATAAATATATGATTGTGTTGAACATATTGGAAGTGAACATATGATTGTGTTGAACATATTGAAACTGAGGGAATGATGGTGTTGATCATATTCAAACTGAATATGTGATTATGTTGATCATACTGGGACAAACGATATGATTGTGTTGATCATATTGGAAGTGAGGGTATGATTGTGTAGAACATATTGGAACTGTGGGAATGATTGTGTTGATCATATTGGAACTGAACATACGATTGTGTTGATCACACCAGAAAGAACGGTATGAATGTTTTGATCATAATGGAACTGAGGGTATGATTGTGTTGATCATATCGGAACTGAGGGTATAATTGTGATAAACATATTGGAACTGAGGGTATGATTGTGTTCAACATTCTTGAACTAAACATATGATTGTGCTGATCATATGGAAACTGGAGATATTATTGGGTTGATCATATTGGAACTGGAGATATGATTGTGTTGAACATACTAGAACTGGAGATATGATTGTGTTGAACAGAGTGGAACTGAGGGAATGATTGTGTTGATCAACTTGGAATTGCAGATATGATTATGTTGATGATATTTGAACTGGAGTTAAGATTGTGTTGAACATATTGGAAATGATTGTGTTGAACATATTAGAATTAAGCGTATAATTTGGATGAACATATTGGAACTGTGGGTAAGATTCTGATGAAGATATTGGAAATGAGGGAATGATGGTGTTGATCATATTGGAACTGAACATACAATTGTGTTGATCACACCGGAACGAACGGTATGATTGTTTTGATCATAATGGAACTGAGGGTATGATTGTGTTGATCATATCGGAACTGAGGGTATAATTGTGATAAACATATTGGAACTGAGGGTATGATTGTGTTCAACATACTTGAACTAAACATATGATTGTGTTGAACATACTGAAACTGAGGGAATGATTGTGTTGATCATATTGGAACTGAGGGTGTGATTGTGTTGAACATACTGGAACTGAGGGAATGATTGTGTTGATCATATTGGAACTGAACACATGATTGCATTGAACGTATTGGAACTGAGGGTATGATTGTGTTGAACATATTTGAGCGAAACAAATGATTTTGTTCATCATATTGGAACTGAGGGTATGATTGTGTTGAACATATTGGAACTGAGGGAATGATTGTGTTGATCCTATTGGAAATAAAAATATGATTGTGTTGAACATATTGGAACTGAACATATGATTGTGTTGAACATATTGAAATTGAGGGAATGATGGTGTTGATCATATCCAAACTGAATATGTGATTATGTTGATCATACTGGAACAAACGGTATGATTGTGTTGATCATGTTGGAACAGAGGGTCTGATTGTGTAGAACATATTGGAATTGTGGGAATGATTCTGTTGATCATATTGGAACTGGAGATATGATTGTGTTGAACATACTAGAACAGAGGGTATGATTGTGTTGAACAATTGGAACTGAGGGTATGAATGTGTTGATCATATTGGAACTGAACATACGATTCTAGTGAAAATATTGGAACTGAGGGTACGATTGGGTAGAACATTTTGGAACGGTGGGAATGATTGTGCTGATCATATGGAAACTGGAAATATTATTGGGTTCATCATATTGGAACTGGAGATATGATTGTGTTGAACATACTAGAACTGAGGGTATGATTGTGTTGAACAGAGTGGTACTGAGGGAATGATTGTGTTGATCAAATTGGAATTGCAGATGTGATTATGTTGATGATATTTGAACTGGAGTTAAGATTGTGATGAACATATTGGAAATGATTGTGTTGAACATATTAGAATTAAGGGTATAATTCGGATGATCATATTGGAACTGAGTGTATGATTCTGATGAAGATATTGGAAATGAGGGAATGATGGTGTTGATCATATTGGAACTGAACATACGATTGTGTTGATCACACCAGAACAAACGGTATGATTGTTTTGATCATAATGGAACTGAGGGTATGATTGTGTTGATCATATCGGAACTGAGGGTATAATTGTGATAAACATATTGGAACTGAGGGTCTGATTGTGTTCAACATACTTGAACTAAACATATGATTGTGTTGAACATACTGAAACTGAGGGAATGATAGTGTTGATCATACTGGAACTGAGGGAATGATTGTGTTGATCATATTGGAACTGAACACATGATTGCATTGAACGTATTGGAACTGCGGGTATGATTGTGTTGAACATATTTGAGCGAAACAAATGATTGTGTTGATCATATTGGAACTGAGGGTATGATTGTGTTGAACATATTGGAACTGAGGGAATGATTGTATTGATCCTATCGGAAATAAATATATGATTGTGTTGAACATATTGGAACTGAACATATGATTGTGTTGAACATATTGAAACTGAGGGAATGATGGTGTTGATCATATTCAAACTGAATATGTGATTATGTTGATCATACTGGAACAAACGGTATGATTGTGTTGATCATATTGGAACTGAGGGTATGATTGTGTAGAACATACTGGAACTGAGGGAATGATTGTGTTAATCATTTTGGAACTGAACAGATGATTGTGTTGAACGTATTGGAACTGAGGGTATGATTGTGTTGAACATATTTGAACTAAACAAATGATTGTGTTGATCATATTGGAACTGAGGGTATGATTGTGTTGAACATATTGGAAATGAGGGAATGATGGTGTTGATCATATTGGAACTGTACATATGATTGTGTTGGTCACACCGGAACGACCGGTATGATTGTATTGATCATAATGGAACTGAGGGTAGGATTGTGTTGATCATATCGGAACTGAGGGTATAATTGTGATGAACATATTGGATCCGAGGGTATGATTGAGTTCAACATACTTGAACTAAACATATGATTGTGTTGATCAAATTGGAACTGAGGGTGTGATTCTGTTGATCAACTGGAACTAAGGGAATGATTGTGTTGATCATATTGGAACTGAGGGTATGATTGTGTAGAACATATTGGAAGGGTGGGAATGATTGTGCTGATCATATTGACACCGGAGATATGATTCAGGTCGTCATATTGGAACTGGAGATATGATTGTGTTGAACATACTAGAACTGAGGGTATGATTGTTTTGAACAGATAGGAACTGAGGGAACGATGGAGTTGATCATATTGGAACTGAGTATATGATTGTGTTGAACATATTAGAACTGATTGCTTTAAACATATTGGAACTGAATCTATGATTGTGTTGAACATATTGGAACTGCAGATATGATTATGTTGATCATATTTGAACTGGAGATATGATTGTGTTGAACATATTAGAACTGATTGCGTTGAACATATTGGAACTGAATCTATGATTGTGTTGAACATATTGGAAATGATTGTGTTGAACATATTAGAATTAAGGGTATAATTCTGATGAACATATTGGAACTGAGGGTATGATTCTGTTGAAGATATTGGAAATGAGGGAATGATGGTGTTGATCATATTGGAACTGAACATATGATTGTGTTGATCACACCGGAACGAACGGTATGATTGTGTTGATCATAATGGAACTGAGGATATGATTGTGTTGATCATATCAGAACTGAGAGTATAATTGTGATCAACATATTGGAACTGAGGGTATGATTGTGTTCAACATACTTGAACTAAACATATGATTGTGTTGATCATATTGGAACTGAGGGTGTGATTGTGTTGAACATATTGGAACTGAACATACGATTGTGTTGATCACACCAGAACGAACGGTATGATTGTTTTGATCATAATGGAACTGAGGGTATGATTGTGTTGATCATATCGGAACTGAGGGTATAATTGTGATAAACATATTGGAACTGAGGGTATGATTGTGTTCAACATACTTGAACTAAACATATGATTGTGTTGAACATACTGAAACTGAGGGAATGATTGTGTTGATCATATTGGAACTGAGGGTGTGAATGTGTTGAACATACTGGAACTGAGGGAATGATTGTGTTGATCATATTGGAACTGAACACATGATTGCATTGAACGTATTGGAACTGAGGGTACGATTGTGTTGAACATATTTGAGCGAAACAAATGATTGTGTTGATCATATTGGAACTGAGGGTATGATTGTGTTCATCCTATCGGAAATAAATATATGATTGTGTTGAACATATTGGAACTGAACATATGATTGTGTTGAACATATTGAAACTGAGGGAATGATGGTGTTGATCATATTCAAACTGAATATGTGATTATGTTGATCATACTGGAACAAACGGTATGATTGTGTTGATCATATTGGAAATGAGGGTATGATTGTGTAGAACATATTGGAACTGTGGGAATGATTGTGTTGATCATATTGAAAATGCAGATTTGATTCTGTTGAACATAATGGAACTGGAGATATGATTGTGTTGAACATACTAGAACAGAGGGTATGATTGTGTTGAACAATTGGAACTGAGGGTATGAATGTGTTGATCATATTGGAACTGAACATACGATTCTGGTGAAAATATTGGAACTGAGGGTACGATGGGGTAGAACATATTGGAACGGTGGGATTGATTGTGCTGATCATATGGAAACTGGAGATATTATTGGGTTGATCATATTGGAACTGGAGATATGATTGTGTTGAACATACTAGAACTGAGGGTATGATTGTGTTGAACATATTTGAGCGAAACAAATGATTGTGTTGATCATATTGGAACTGAGGGTATGATTGTGTTGAACATATTGGAACTGAGGGAATGATTGTGTTGATCCTATCGGAAATAAATATATGATTGTGTTGAACATATTGGAACTGAACATATGATTGTGTTGAACATATTGAAACTGAGGGAATGATGGTGTTGATCATATTCAAACTGAATATGTGATTATGTTGATCATACTGGAACAAACGGTATGATTGTGTTGATCATATTGGAACAGAGGGTATGATTGTGTAGAACATATTGGAACTGTGGGAATGATTCTGTTGATCATATTGGAACTGGAGATATGATTGTGTTGAACATACTAGAACAGAGGGTATGATTGTGTTGAACAATTGGAACTGAGGGTATGAATGTGTTGATCATATTGGAACTGAACATACGATTCTGGTGAAAATATTGGAACTGAGGGTACGATTGGGTAGAACATTTTGGAACGGTGGGAATGATTGTGCTGATCATATGGAAACTGGAAATATTATTGGGTTGATCATATTGGAACTGGAGATATGATTGTGTTGAACATACTAGAACTGAGGGTATGATTGTGTTGAACAGAGTGGAACTGAGGGAATGATTGTGTTGATCAAATTGGAATTGCAGATATGATTATGTTGATGATATTTGAACTGGAGTTAAGATTGTGTTGAACATATTGGAAATGATTGTGTTGAACATATTAGAATTAAGGGTATAATTCGAATGAACATATTGGAACTGAGTGTATGATTCTGATGAAGATATTGGAAATGAGGGAATGATGGTGTTGATCATATTGGAACTGAACATACGATTGTGTTGATCACACCGGAACGAACGGTATGATTGTTTTGATCATAATGGAACTGAGGGTATGATTGTGTTGATCATATCGGAACTGAGGGTATAATTGTGATAAACATATTGGAACTGAGGGTATGACTGTGTTCAACATACTTGAACTAAACATATGATTGTGTTGAACATACTGATACTGAGGGAATGATTGTGTTGATCATATTGGAACTGAGGGTGTGATTGTGTTGAACATACTGGAACTGAGGGAATGATTGTTTTGATCATATTGGAACTGAACACATGATTGCATTGAACGAATTGGAACTGAGGGTATGATTGTGTTGAACATATTTGAGCGAAACAAATGATTGTGTTGTTCATATTGGAACTGAGGGTATGATTGTGTTGAACATATTGGAACTGAGGGAATGATTGTGTTGATCCTATCGGAAATAAATATATGATTGTGTTGAACATATTGGAAGTGAACATATGATTGTGTTGAACATATTGAAACTGAGGGAATGATGGGGTTGATCATATTCAAACTGAATATGTGATTATGTTGATCATACTGGGACAAACGATATGATTGTGTTGATCATATTGGAAGTGAGGGTATGATTGTGTAGAACATATTGGAACTGTGGGAATGATTGTGTTGATCATATTGGAACTGAACATACGATTGTGTTGATCACACCAGAACGAACGGTATGAATGTTTTGATCATAATGGAACTGAGGGTATGATTGTGTTGATCATATCGGAACTGAGGGTATAATTGTGATAAACATATTGGAACTGAGGGTATGATTGTGTTCAACATTCTTGAACTAAACATATGATTGTGCTGATCATATGGAAACTGGAGATATTATTGGGTTGATCATATTGGAACTGGAGATATGATTGTGTTGAACATACTAGAACTGGAGATATGATTGTGTTGAACAGAGTGGAACTGAGGGAATGATTGTGTTGATCAACTTGGAATTGCAGATATGATTATGTTGATGATATTTGAACTGGAGTTAAGATTGTGTTGAACATATTGGAAATGATTGTGTTGAACATATTAGAATTAAGCGAATAATTTGGATGAACATATTGGAACTGTGGGTAAGATTCTGATGAAGATATTGGAAATGAGGGAATGATGGTGTTGATCATATTGGAACTGAACATACAATTGTGTTGATCACACCGGAACGAACGGTATGATTGTTTTGATCATAATGGAACTGAGGGTATGATTGTGTTGATCATATCGGAACTGAGGGTATAATTGTGATAAACATATTGGAACTGAGGGTATGATTGTGTTCAACATACTTGAATTAAACATATGATTGTGTTGAACATACTGAAACTGAGGGAATGATTGTGTTGATCATATTGGAACTGAGGGTGTGATTGTGTTGAACATACTGGAACTGAGGGAATGATTGTGTTGATCATATTGGAACTGAACACATGATTGCATTGAACGTATTGGAACTGAGGGTATGATTGTGTTGAACATATTTGAGCGAAACAAATGATTTTGTTCATCATATTGGAACTGAGGGTATGATTGTGTTGAACATATTGGAACTGAGGGAATGATTGTGTTGATCCTATTGGAAATAAAAATATGATTGTGTTGAACATATTGGAACTGAACATATGATTGTGTTGAACATATTGAAATTGAGGGAATGATGGTGTTGATCATATCCAAACTGAATATGTGATTATGTTGATCATACTGGAACAAACGGTATGATTGTGTTGATCATGTTGGAACAGAGGGTCTGATTGTGTAGAACATATTGGAATTGTGGGAATGATTCTGTTGATCATATTGGAACTGGAGATATGATTGTGTTGAACATACTAGAACAGAGGGTATGATTGTGTTGAACAATTGGAACTGAGGGTATGAATGTGTTGATCATATTGGAACTGAACATACGATTCTAGTGAAAATATTGGAACTGAGGGTACGATTGGGTAGAACATTTTGGAACGGTGGGAATGATTGTGCTGATCATATGGAAACTGGAAATATTATTGGGTTCATCATATTGGAACTGGAGATATGATTGTGTTGAACATACTAGAACTGAGGGTATGATTGTGTTGAACAGAGTGGTACTGAGGGAATGATTGTGTTGATCAAATTGGAATTGCAGATGTGATTATGTTGATGATATTTGAACTGGAGTTAAGATTGTGTTGAACATATTGGAAATGATTGTGTTGAACATATTAGAATTAAGGGTATAATTCGGATGATCATATTGGAACTGAGTGTATGATTCTGATGAAGATATTGGAAATGAGGGAATGATGGTGTTGATCATATTGGAACTGAACATACGATTGTGTTGATCACACCAGAACAAACGGTATGATTGTTTTGATCATAATGGAACTGAGGGTATGATTGTGTTGATCATATCGGAACTGAGGGTATAATTGTGATAAACATATTGGAACTGAGGGTCTGATTGTGTTCAACATACTTGAACTAAACATATGATTGTGTTGAACATACTGAAACTGAGGGAATGATAGTGTTGATCATACTGGAACTGAGGGAATGATTGTGTTGATCATATTGGAACTGAACACATGATTGCATTGAACGTATAGGAACTGCGGGTATGATTGTGTTGAACATATTTGAGCGAAACAAATGATTGTGTTGATCATATTGGAACTGAGGGTATGATTGTGTTGATCCTATCGGAAATAAATATATGATTGTGTTGAACATATTGGAACTGAACATATGATTGTGTTGAACATATTGAAACTGAGGGAATGATGGTGTTGATCATATTCAAACTGAATATGTGATTATGTTGATCATACTGGAACAAACGGTATGATTGTGTTGATCATATTGGAACTGAGGGTATGATTGTGTAGAACATACTGGAACTGAGGGAATGATTGTGTTAATCATTTTGGAACTGAACAGATGATTGTGTTGAACGTATTGGAACTGAGGGTATGATTGTGTTGAACATATTTGAACTAAACAAATGATTGTGTTGATCATATTGGAACTGAGGGTATGATTGTGTTGAACATATTGGAACTGAGGGAATGATTGTGTTCATCCTATCGGAAATAAATATATGATTGTGTTGAACATATTGGAACTGAACATATGATTGTGTTGAACATATTGAAACTGAGGGAATGATGGTGTTGATCATATTCAAACTGAATATGTGATTATGTTGATCATACTGGAACAAACGGTATGATTGTGTTGATCATATTGGAAATGAGGGTATGATTGTGTAGAACATATTGGAACTGTGGGAATGATTGTGTTGATCATATTGAAAATGCAGATTTGATTCTGTTGAACATATTGGAACTGGAGATATGATTGTGTTGAACATACTAGAACAGAGGGTATGATTGTGTTGAACAATTGGAACTGAGGGTATGAATGTGTTGATCATATTGGAACTGAACATACGATTCTGGTGAAAATATTGGAACTGAGGGTACGATGGGGTAGAACATATTGGAACGGTGGGATTGATTGTGCTGATCATATGGAAACTGGAGATATTATTGGGTTGATCCTATTGGAACTGGAGATATGATTGTGTTGAACATACTAGAACTGAGGGTATGATTGTGTTGAACATATTTGAGCGAAACAAATGATTGTGTTGATCATATTGGAACTGAGGGTATGATTGTGTTGAACATATTGGAACTGAGGGAATGATTGTGTTGATCCTATCGGAAATAAATATATGATTGTGTTGAACATATTGGAACTGAACATATGATTGTGTTGAACATATTGAAACTGAGGGAATGATGGTGTTGATCATATTCAAACTGAATATGTGATTATGTTGATCATACTGGAACAAACGGTATGATTGTGTTGATCATATTGGAAATGAGGGTATGATTGTGTTGATCATATTGGAACAGAGGGTATGATTGTGTAGAACATATTGGAACTGTGGGAATGATTCTGTTGATCATATTGGAACTGGAGATATGATTGTGTTGAACATACTAGAACAGAGGGTATGATTGTGTTGAACAATTGGAACTGAGGGTATCAATGTGTTGATCATATTGGAACTGAACATACGATTCTGGTGAAAATATTGGAACTGAGGGTACGATTGGGTAGAACATTTTGGAACGGTGGGAATGATTGTGCTGATCATATGGAAACTGGAAATATTATTGGGTTGATCATATTGGAACTGGAGATATGATTGTGTTGAACATACTAGAACTGAGGGTATGATTGTGTTGAACAGAGTGGAACTGAGGGAATGATTGTGTTGATCAAATTGGAATTGCAGATATGATTATGTTGATGATATTTGAACTGGAGTTAAGATTGTGTTGAACATATTGGAAATGATTGTGTTGAACATATTAGAATTAAGGGTATAATTCGAATGAACATATTGGAACTGAGTGTATGATTCTGATGAAGATATTGGAAATGAGGGAATGATGGTGTTGATCATATTGGAACTGAACATACGATTGTGTTGAACATACTGATACTGAGGGAATGATTGTGTTGATCATATCGGAACTGAGGGTATAATTGTGATAAACATATTGGAACTGAGGGTATGACTGTGTTCAACATACTTGAACTAAACATATGATTGTGTTGACCATACTGATACTGAGGGAATGATTGTGTTGATCATATTGGAACTGAGGGTGTGATTGTGTTGAACATACTGGAACTGAGGGAATGATTGTTTTGATCATATTGGAACTGAACACATGATTGCATTGAACGAATTGGAACTGAGGGTATGATTGTGTTGAACATATTTGAGCGAAACAAATGATTGTGTTGTTCATATTGGAACTGAGGGTATGATTGTGTTGAACATATTGGAACTGAGGGAATGATTGTGTTGATCCTATCGGAAATAAATATATGATTGTGTTGAACATATTGGAAGTGAACATATGATTGTGTTGAACATATTGAAACTGAGGGAATGATGGGGTTGATCATATTCAAACTGAATATGTGATTATGTTGATCATACTGGGACAAACGATATGATTGTGTTGATCATATTGGAAGTGAGGGTATGATTGTGTTGAACATATTGGAACTGAGGGAATGATTGTGTTGATCCTATTGGAAATAAAAATATGATTGTGTTGAACATATTGGAACTGAACATATGATTGTGTTGAACATATTGAAATTGAGGGAATGATGGTGTTGATCATATCCAAACTGAATATGTGATTATGTTGATCATACTGGAACAAACGGTATGATTGTGTTGATCATGTTGGAACAGAGGGTCTGATTGTGTAGAACATATTGGAATTGTGGGAATGATTCTGTTGATCATATTGGAACTGGAGATATGATTGTGTTGAACATACTAGAACAGAGGGTATGATTGTGTTGAACAATTGGAACTGAGGGTATGAATGTGTTGATCATATTGGAACTGAACATACGATTCTAGTGAAAATATTGGAACTGAGGGTACGATTGGGTAGAACATTTTGGAACGGTGGGAATGATTGTGCTGATCATATGGAAACTGGAAATATTATTGGGTTCATCATATTGGAACTGGAGATATGATTGTGTTGAACATACTAGAACTGAGGGTATGATTGTGTTGAACAGAGTGGTACTGAGGGAATGATTGTGTTGATCAAATTGGAATTGCAGATGTGATTATGTTGATGATATTTGAACTGGAGTTAAGATTGTGTTGAACATATTGGAAATGATTGTGTTGAACATATTAGAATTAAGGGTATAATTCGGATGATCATATTGGAACTGAGTGTATGATTCTGATGAAGATATTGGAAATGAGGGAATGATGGTGTTGATCATATTGGAACTGAACATACGATTGTGTTGATCACACCAGAACAAACGGTATGATTGTTTTGATCATAATGGAACTGAGGGTATGATTGTGTTGATCATATCGGAACTGAGGGTATAATTGTGATAAACATATTGGAACTGAGGGTCTGATTGTGTTCAACATACTTGAACTAAACATATGATTGTGTTGAACATACTGAAACTGAGGGAATGATAGTGTTGATCATACTGGAACTGAGGGAATGATTGTGTTGATCATATTGGAACTGAACACATGATTGCATTGAACGTATAGGAACTGCGGGTATGATTGTGTTGAACATATTTGAGCGAAACAAATGATTGTGTTGATCATATTGGAACTGAGGGTATGATTGTGTTGATCCTATCGGAAATAAATATATGATTGTGTTGAACATATTGGAACTGAACATATGATTGTGTTGAACATATTGAAACTGAGGGAATGATGGTGTTGATCATATTCAAACTGAATATGTGATTATGTTGATCATACTGGAACAAACGGTATGATTGTGTTGATCATATTGGAACTGAGGGTATGATTGTGTAGAACATACTGGAACTGAGGGAATGATTGTGTTAATCATTTTGGAACTGAACAGATGATTGTGTTGAACGTATTGGAACTGAGGGTATGATTGTGTTGAACATATTTGAACTAAACAAATGATTGTGTTGATCATATTGGAACTGAGGGTATGATTGTGTTGAACATATTGGAACTGAGGGAATGATTGTGTTGATCCTATCGGAAATAAATATATGATTGTGTTGAACATATTGGAACTGAACATATGATTGTGTTGAACATATTGAAACTGAGGGAATGATGGTGTTGATCATATTCAAACTGAATATGTGATTATGTTGATCATACTGGAACAAACGGTATGATTGTGTTGATCATATTGGAAATGAGGGTATGATTGTGTAGAACATATTGGAACTGTGGGAATGATTGTGTTGATCATATTGAAAATGCAGATTTGATTCTGTTGAACATATTGGAACTGGAGATATGATTGTGTTGAACATACTAGAACAGAGGGTATGATTGTGTTGAACAATTGGAACTGAGGGTATGAATGTGTTGATCATATTGGAACTGAACATACGATTCTGGTGAAAATATTGGAACTGAGGGTACGATGGGGTAGAACATATTGGAACGGTGGGATTGATTGTGCTGATCATATGGAAACTGGAGATATTATTGGGTTGATCCTATTGGAACTGGAGATATGATTGTGTTGAACATACTAGAACTGAGGGTATGATTGTGTTGAACATATTTGAGCGAAACAAATGATTGTGTTGATCATATTGGAACTGAGGGTATGATTGTGTTGAACATATTGGAACTGAGGGAATGATTGTGTTGATCCTATCGGAAATAAATATATGATTGTGTTGAACATATTGGAACTGAACATATGATTGTGTTGAACATATTGAAACTGAGGGAATGATGGTGTTGATCATATTCAAACTGAATATGTGATTATGTTGATCATACTGGAACAAACGGTATGATTGTGTTGATCATATTGGAAATGAGGGTATGATTGTGTTGATCATATTGGAACAGAGGGTATGATTGTGTAGAACATATTGGAACTGTGGGAATGATTCTGTTGATCATATTGGAACTGGAGATATGATTGTGTTGAACATACTAGAACAGAGGGTATGATTGTGTTGAACAATTGGAACTGAGGGTATCAATGTGTTGATCATATTGGAACTGAACATACGATTCTGGTGAAAATATTGGAACTGAGGGTACGATTGGGTAGAACATTTTGGAACGGTGGGAATGATTGTGCTGATCATATGGAAACTGGAAATATTATTGGGTTGATCATATTGGAACTGGAGATATGATTGTGTTGAACATACTAGAACTGAGGGTATGATTGTGTTGAACAGAGTGGAACTGAGGGAATGATTGTGTTGATCAAATTGGAATTGCAGATATGATTATGTTGATGATATTTGAACTGGAGTTAAGATTGTGTTGAACATATTGGAAATGATTGTGTTGAACATATTAGAATTAAGGGTATAATTCGAATGAACATATTGGAACTGAGTGTATGATTCTGATGAAGATATTGGAAATGAGGGAATGATGGTGTTGATCATATTGGAACTGAACATACGATTGTGTTGAACATACTGATACTGAGGGAATGATTGTGTTGATCATATCGGAACTGAGGGTATAATTGTGATAAACATATTGGAACTGAGGGTATGACTGTGTTCAACATACTTGAACTAAACATATGATTGTGTTGACCATACTGATACTGAGGGAATGATTGTGTTGATCATATTGGAACTGAGGGTGTGATTGTGTTGAACATACTGGAACTGAGGGAATGATTGTTTTGATCATATTGGAACTGAACACATGATTGCATTGAACGAATTGGAACTGAGGGTATGATTGTGTTGAACATATTTGAGCGAAACAAATGATTGTGTTGTTCATATTGGAACTGAGGGTATGATTGTGTTGAACATATTGGAACTGAGGGAATGATTGTGTTGATCCTATCGGAAATAAATATATGATTGTGTTGAACATATTGGAAGTGAACATATGATTGTGTTGAACATATTGAAACTGAGGGAATGATGGGGTTGATCATATTCAAACTGAATATGTGATTATGTTGATCATACTGGGACAAACGATATGATTGTGTTGATCATATTGGAAGTGAGGGTATGATTGTGTAGAACATATTGGAACTGTGGGAATGATTGTGTTGATCATATTGGAACTGAACATACGATTGTGTTGATCACACCAGAACGAACGGTATGAATGTTTTGATCATAATGGAACTGAGGGTATGATTGTGTTGATCATATCGGAACTGAGGGTATAATTGTGATAAACATATTGGAACTGAGGGTATGATTGTGTTCAACATTCTTGAACTAAACATATGATTGTGCTGATCATATGGAAACTGGAGATATTATTGGGTTGATCATATTGGAACTGGAGATATGATTGTGTTGAACATACTAGAACTGGAGATATGATTGTGTTGAACAGAGTGGAACTGAGGGAATGATTGTGTTGATCATATTGGAACTGAACACATGATTGCATTGAACATATTGGAACTGAGGGTATGATTGTGTTGAACATATTTGAGCGAAACAAATGATTTTGTTCATCATATTGGAACTGAGGGTATGATTGTGTTGAACATATTGGAACTGAGGGAATGATTGTGTTGATCCTATTGGAAATAAAAATATGATTGTGTTGAACATATTGGAACTGAACATATGATTGTGTTGAACATATTGAAATTGAGGGAATGATGGTGTTGATCATATCCAAACTGAATATGTGATTATGTTGATCATACTGGAACAAACGGTATGATTGTGTTGATCATGTTGGAACAGAGGGTCTGATTGTGTAGAACATATTGGAATTGTGGGAATGATTCTGTTGATCATATTGGAACTGGAGATATGATTGTGTTGAACATACTAGAACAGAGGGTATGATTGTGTTGAACAATTGGAACTGAGGGTATGAATGTGTTGATCATATTGGAACTGAACATACGATTCTAGTGAAAATATTGGAACTGAGGGTACGATTGGGTAGAACATTTTGGAACGGTGGGAATGATTGTGCTGATCATATGGAAACTGGAAATATTATTGGGTTCATCATATTGGAACTGGAGATATGATTGTGTTGAACATACTAGAACTGAGGGTATGATTGTGTTGAACAGAGTGGTACTGAGGGAATGATTGTGTTGATCAAATTGGAATTGCAGATGTGATTATGTTGATGATATTTGAACTGGAGTTAAGATTGTGTTGAACATATTGGAAATGATTGTGTTGAACATATTAGAATTAAGGGTATAATTCGGATGATCATATTGGAACTGAGTGTATGATTCTGATGAAGATATTGGAAATCAGGGAATGATGGTGTTGATCATATTGGAACTGAACATACGATTGTGTTGATCACACCAGAACAAACGGTATGATTGTTTTGATCATAATGGAACTGAGGGTATGATTGTGTTGATCATATCGGAACTGAGGGTATAATTGTGATAAACATATTGGAACTGAGGGTCTGATTGTGTTCAACATACTTGAACTAAACATATGATTGTGTTGAACATACTGAAACTGAGGGAATGATAGTGTTGATCATACTGGAACTGAGGGAATGATTGTGTTGATCATATTGGAACTGAACACATGATTGCATTGAACGTATTGGAACTGCGGGTATGATTGTCTTGAACATATTTGAGCGAAACAAATGATTGTGTTGATCATATTGGAACTGAGGGTATGATTGTGTTGAACATATTGGAACTGAGGGAATGATTGTGTTGATCCTATCGGAAATAAATATATGATTGTGTTGAACATATTGGAACTGAACATATGATTGTGTTGAACATATTGAAACTGAGGGAATGATGGTGTTGATCATATTCAAACTGAATATGTGATTATGTTGATCATACTGGAACAAACGGTATGATTGTGTTGATCATATTGGAACTGAGGGTATGATTGTGTAGAACATACTGGAACTGAGGGAATGATTGTGTTAATCATTTTGGAACTGAACAGATGATTGTGTTGAACGTATTGGAACTGAGGGTATGATTGTGTTGAACATATTTGAACTAAACAAATGATTGTGTTGATCATATTGGAACTGAGGGTATGATTGTGTTGAACATATTGGAACTGAGGGAATGATTGTGTTGATCCTATCGGAAATAAATATATGATTGTGTTGAACATATTGGAACTGAACATATGATTGTGTTGAACATATTGAAACTGAGGGAATGATGGTGTTGATCATATTCAAACTGAATATGTGATTATGTTGATCATACTGGAACAAACGGTATGATTGTGTTGATCATATTGGAACTGAGGGTATGATTGTGTAGAACATATTGGAACTGTGGGAATGATTGTGTTGATCATATTGAAAATGCAGATTTGATTCTGTTGATCATATTGGAACTGGAGATATGATTGTGTTGAACATACTAGAACAGAGGGTATGATTGTGTTGAACAATTGGAACTGAGGGTATGAATGTGTTGATCATATTGGAACTGAACATACGATTCTAGTGAAAATATTGGAACTGAGGGTACGATTGGGTAGAATATATTGGAACGGTGGGAATGATTGTGCTGATCATATGGAAACTGGAGATATTATTGGGTTGATCATATTGGAACTGGAGATATGATTGTGTTGAACATACTAGAACTGAGGGTATGATTGTGTTGAACAGAGTGCAACTGAGGGAATGATTGTGTTGATCAACTTGGAATTGCAGATATGATTATGTTGATGATATTTGAACTGGAGTTAAGATTGTGTTGAACATATTGGAAATGATTGTGTTGAACATATTAGAATTAAGGGTATAATTTGGGTGAACATATTGGAACTGAGGGTAAGTTTCGGATGAAGATATTGGAAATGAGGGAATGATCATATTGGAACTGAACATACGATTGTGTTGATCACACTGGAATGAACAGTATGATTGTTTTGATCATAATGGAACTGAGGGTATGATTGTGTTGATCATATCGGAACAGAGGGTATAATTGTGATCAACATATTGGAACTGAGGGTATGATTGTGTTCAACATATTTGAACTAAACATATGATTGTGTTGAACATACTGAAACTGAGGGAATGATTGTGTTGATCATATTGGAACTGAACACATGATTGCGTTGAACGTATTGGAAATGAGGGTATGATTGTGTTGAACATATTTGAACGAAACAAATGATTGTGTTGATAATAGTGGAACTGAGGGTATGATTGTGTTGAACATATTGGAACTGAGGGAATGATTGTGTTGATCCCATCGGAAATAAATATATGATTGTGTTCAACATATTGGAACTGAAACTATGATTGTGTAGAACTCATTGGCACTGAGGGTATGATTGTGTTGAACATATTGGAACTGAACATACGATTGTGTTTATCACACTGGAATGAACGGTATGATTGTTTTGATCATAATGGAACTGAGGGTATGATTGTGTTGATCATATCGGAACTGAGGGTATAATTGTGATCAACATATTGGAACTGAGGGTATGATTGTGTTCAACATACTTGAACTAAACATATGATTGTGTTGAACATACTGAAACTGAGGGAATGATTGTGTTGATCATATTGGAACTGAGGGTGTGATTGTGTTGAACATACTGGAACTGAGGGAATGATTGTGTTGATCATATTGGAACTGAACACGATTGCATTGAACGTATTGGAACTGAGGGTATGATTGTGTTGAACATATTTGAGCGAAACAAATGATTTTGTTCATCATATTGGAACTGAGGGTATGATTGTGTTGAACATATTGGAACTGAGGGAATGATTGTGTTGATCCTATTGGAAATAAATATATGATTGTGTTGAACATATTGGAACAGAGGGTATGATTGTGTTGATCATATTGGATCTGAACATACGATTGTGTTGATCACACCGGAACGAACGGTATGATTGTTTTGATCATAATGGAACTGAGGGTATGATTGTGTTGATCATATCGGAACTGAGGGTATAATTGTGATAAACATATTGGAACTGAGGGTATGATTGTGTTCAACATACTTGAATTAAACATATGATTTTGTTGAACATATTGAAACTGAGGGAATGATTGTGTTGATCATATTGGAACTGAGGGTGTGATTGTGTTGAACATACTGGAACTGAGGGAATGATTGTGTTGATTATATTGGAACTGAACACATGATTGCATTGAACGTATTGGAACTGAGGGTATGATTGTGTTGAACATATTTGAGCGAAACATATGATTGTGTTGATCATATTGGAACAGAGGGTATGATCGTGTTGAACATATTGGAACTGAGGGAATGATTGTGTTGATCCTATCGGAAATAAATATATGATTGTGTTGAACATATTGGAACTGAACATATGATTGTGTTGAACATATTGAAACTGAGGGAATCATGGTGTTGATCATATTCAAACTGAATATGTGATTATGTTGATCATACTGGAACAAACGGTATGATTGTGTTGATCATATTGGAACTGAGGGTATGATTGTGTAGAACATATTGGAACTGTGGGAATGATTGTGTTGATCATATTGAAAATGCAGATTTGATTCTGTTGATCATATTGGAACTGGAGATATGATTGTGTTGAACATACTAGAACAGAGGGTATGATTGTGTTGAACAATTGGAACTGAGGGTATGAATGTGTTGATCATATTCGAACTGAACATACGATTCTGGTGAAAATATTGGAACTGAGGGTACGATTGGGTAGAACATATTGGAACGGTGGGAATGATTGTGCTGATCATATGGAAACTGGAGATATTATTGGGTTGATCATATTGGAACTGGAGATATGATTGTGTTGAACATACTAGAACTGAGGGTATGATTGTGTTGAACAGAGTGGAACTGAGGGAATGATTGTGTTGATCAACTTGGAATTGCAGATATGATTATGTTGATGATATTTGAACTGGAGTTAAGATTGTGTTGAACATATTGGAAATGATTGTGTTGAACATATTAGAATTAAGCGTATAATTTGGATGAACATATTGGAACTGAGGGTAAGATTCTGATGAAGATATTGAAAATGAGGGAATGATCATATTGGAACTGAACATACGATTGTGTTGATCACACCGGAACGAACAGTATGATTGTTTTGATCATAATGGAACTGAGGGTATGATTGTGTTGATCATATCGGAACTGAGGGTATAATTGTAATCAACATATTGGAACTGAGGGTATGATTGTGTTCAACATATTTGAACTAAACATATGATTGTGTTGAACATACTGAAACTGAGGGAATGATTGTGTTGATCATATTGGAACTGAACACATGATTGCGTTGAACGTATTGGAAATGTGGGTATGATTGTGTTGAACATATTTGAACGAAACAAATGATTGTGTTGATAATAGTGGAACTGAGGGTATGATTGTGTTGAACATATTGGAACTGAGGGAATGATTGTGTTGATCCCATCGGAAATAAATATATGATTGTGTTCAACATATTGGAACTGAACCTATGATTGTGTAGAACTCATTGGCACTGAGGGTATGATTGTGTTGAACATATTGGAACTGAACATACGATTGTGTTGATCACACCGGAACGAACGGTATGATTGTTTTGATCATAATGGAACTGAGGGTATGATTGTGTTGATCATATCGGAACTGAGGGTATAATTGTGATCAACATATTGGAACTGAGGGTATGATTGTGTTCAACATACTTGAACTAAACATATGAGTGTGTTGAACATACTGAAACTGAGGGAATGATTGTGTTGATCATATTGGAACTGAGGGTGTGATTGTGTTGAACATACTGGAACTGAGGGAATGATTGTGATGATCATATTGGAACTGAACACATGATTGCATTGAACGTATTGGAACTGAGGGTATGATTGTGTTGAACATATTTGAGCGAAACAAATGATTTTGTTCATCATATTGGAACTGAGGGTATGATTGTGTTGAACATATTGGAACTGAGGGAATGATTGTGTTGATCCTATTGGAAATAAATATATGATTGTGTTGAACATATTGGAACTGAACATATGATTGTGTTGAACATATTGAAACTGAGGGAATGATGGTGTTGATCATATCCAAACTGAATATGTGATTATGTTGATCATATTGGAACAAACGGTATGATTGTGTTGATCATATTGGAACAGAGGGTATGATTGTGTAGAACTTATTGGAACTGTGGGAATGATTCTGTTGATCATATTGGAACTGGAGATATGATTGTGTTGAACATACTAGAACAGAGGGTATGATTGTGTTGAACAATTGGAACTGAGGGTATGAATGTGTTGATCATATTGGAACTGAACATACGATTCTGGTGAAAATATTGGAACTGAGGGTACGATTGGGTAGAACATTTTGGAACGGTGGGAATGATTGTGCTGATCATATGGAAACTGGAAATATTATTGGGTTGATCATATTGGAACTGGAGATATGATTGTGTTGAACATACTAGAACTGAGGGTATGATTGTATTGAACAGAGTGGAACTGAGGGAATGATTGTGTTGATCAAATTGGAATTGCAGATATGATTATGTTGATGATATTTGAACTGGAGTTAAGATTGTGTTGAACCTATTAGAATTCAGGGTATAATTCGGATGAACATATTGGAACTGAGTGTATGATTCTGATGAAGATATTGGAAATGAGGGAATGATGGTGTTGATCATATTGGAACTGAACATACGATTGTGTTGATCACACCGGAACGAACAGTATGATTGTTTTGATCATAATGGAACTGAGGGTATGATTGTGTTGATCATATCGGAACTGAGGGTATAATTGTAATCAACATATTGGAACTGAGGGTATGATTGTGTTCAACATATTTGAACTAAACATATGATTGTGTTGAACATACTGAAACTGAGGGAATGATTGTGTTGATCATATTGGAACTGAACACATGATTGCGTTGAACGTATTGGAAATGAGGGTATGATTGTGTTGAACATATTTGAACGAAACAAATGATTGTGTTGATAATAGTGGAACTGAGGGTATGATTGTGTTGAACATATTGGAACTGAGGGAATGATTGTGTTGATCCCATCGGAAATAAATATATGATTGTGTTCAACATATTGGAACTGAACCTATGATTGTGTAGAACTCATTGGCACTGAGGGTATGATTGTGTTGAACATATTGGAACTGAACATACGATTGTGTTGATCCCACCGGAACGAACGGTATGATTGTTTTGATCATAATGGAACTGAGGGTATGATTGTGTTGATCATATCGGAACTGAGGGTATAATCGTGATCAACATATTGGAACTGAGGGTATGATTGTGTTCAACATACTTGAACTAAACATATGAGTGTGTTGAACATACTGAAACTGAGGGAATGATTGTGTTGATCATATTGGAACTGAGGGTGTGATTGTGTTGAACATACTGGAACTGAGGGAATGATTGTGATGATCATATTGGAACTGAACACATGATTGCATTGAACGTATTGGAACTGAGGGTATGATTGTGTTGAACATATTTGAGCGAAACAAATGATTTTGTTCATCATATTGGAACGGAGGGTATGATTGTGTTGAACATATTGGAACTGAGGGAATGATTGTGTTGATCCTATTGGAAATAAATATATGACTGTGTTGAACATATTGGAACTGAACATATGATTGTGTTGAACATATTGAAACTGAGGGAATGATGGTGTTGATCATATCCAAACTGAATATGTGATTATGTTGATCATACTGGAACAAACGGTATGATTGTGTTGATCATATTGGAACAGTGGGTATGATTGTGTAGAACATATTGGAACTGTGGGAATGATTCTGTTGATCATATTGGAACTGGAGATATGATTGTGTTGAACATACTAGAACAGAGGGTATGATTGTGTTGAACAATTGGAACTGAGGGTATGAATGTGTTGATCATATTGGAACTGAACACGATTCTGGTGAAAATATTGGAACTGAGGGTACGATTGGGTAGAACATTTTGGAACGGTGGGAATGATTGTGCTGATCATATGGAAACTGGAAATATTATTGGGTTGATCATATTGGAACTGGAGATATGATTGTGTTGAACATACTAGAACTGAGGGTATGATTGTATTGAACAGAGTGGAACTGAGGGAATGATTGTGTTGATCAAATTGGAATTGCAGATATGATTATGTTGATGATATTTGAACTGGAGTTAAGATTGTGTTGAACATATTAGAATTAAGGGTATAATTCGGATGAACATATTGGAACTGAGTGTATGATTCTGATGAAGATATTGGAAATGAGGGAATGATGGTGTTGATCATATTGGAACTGTACATACGATTGTGTTGATCACACCGGAACGAACGGTATGATTGTTTTGATCATAATGGAACTGAGGGTATGATTGTGTTGATCATATCGGAACTGAGGGTATAATTGTGATAAACATATTGGAACTGAGGGTATGATTGTTTTCAACATACTTGAACTAAACATATGATTGTGTTGATCATATTGGAACTGAGGGTGTGATTGTGTTGAACATAGTTGAACTGAGGGAATGATTGTGTTGATCATATTGGAACTGAACACATGATTGCATTGAACGTATTGGAACTGAGGGCATGATTGTGTTGAACATATTTGAACGAAACAAATGATTGTGTTGATCATATTGGAAAGTGTATGATTGTGTTGAACATATTGGAACTGAGGGAATGATTGTGTTGATCCTATCGGAAATAAATATATGATTGTGTTGAACATACTGGAACTGAGGGAATGATGGTGTTGATCATATTCAAACTGAATATGTGATTATGTTGATCATACTGGAACAAACGGTATGATTGTGTTGAACATACTAGAACTGAGGGTATGATTGTGTTGAACAATTGGAACTGAGGGTATGAATGTGTTGATCATATTGGAACTGACCATACGATTCTGGTGAAAATATTGGAACTGAGGGTACGATTGGGTAGAACATTTTGGAACGGTGGGAATGATTGTGCTGATCATATGGAAACTGGAAATATTATTGGGTTGATCATATTGGAACTGGAGATATGATTGTGTTGAACATACTAGAACTGAGAGTATGATTGTGTTGATCAAATTGGAATTGCAGATATGATTATGTTGATGATAATTGAACTGGAGTTAAGATTGTGTTGAACATATTGGAAATGATTGTGTTGAACATATTAGAATTAAGGGTATAATTTGGATGAACATATTGGAACTGAGGGTAAGATTCTGATGAAGATATTGGAAATGAGGGAATGATCATATTGGAACTGAACATACGATTGTGTTGATCACACCGGAACGAACAGTATGATTGTTTTGATCATAATGGAACTGAGGGTATGATTGTGTTGATCATATCGGAACTGAGGGTATAATTGTGATCAACATATTGGAACTGAGGGTATGATTGTGTTCAACATATTTGAACTAAACATATGATTGTGTTGAACATACTGAAACTGAGGGAATGATTGTGTTGATCATATTGGAACTGAACACATGATTGCGTTGAACGTATTGGAAATGAGGGTATGATTGTGTTGAACATATTTGAACGAAACAAATGATTGTGTTGATAATAGTGGAACTGAGGGTATGATTGTGTTGAACATATTGGAACTGAGGGAATGATTGTGTTGATCCCATCGGAAATAAATATATGATTGTGTTCAACATATTGGAACTGAACCTATGATTGTGTAGAACTCATTGGCACTGAGGGTATGATTGCTTTGAACATATTGGAACTGAACATACGATTGTGTTGATCACACCGGAACGAACGGTATGATTGTTTTGATCATAATGGAACTGAGGGTATGATTGTGTTCAACATACTTGAACTAAACATATGAGTGTGTTGAACATACTGAAACTGAGGGAATGATTGTGTTGATCATATTGGAACTGAGGGTGTGATTGTGTTGAACATACTGGAACTGTGGGAATGATTCTGTTGATCATATTGGAACTGGAGATATGATTGTGTTGAACATACTAGAACAGAGGGTATGATTGTGTTGAACAATTGGAACTGAGGGTATGAATGTGTTGATCATATTTGAACTGAACATACGATTCTGGTGAAAATATTGGAACTGAGGGTACAATTGGGTAGAACATTTTGGAACGGTGGGAATGATTGTGCTGATCATATGGAAACTGGAAATATTATTGGGTTGATCATATTGGAACTGGAGATATGATTGTGTTGAACATACTAGAACTGAGGGTATGATTGTGTTGAACAGAGTGGAACTGAGGGAATGATTGTGTTGATCAAATTGGAATTGCAGATATGATTATGTTGATGATATTTGAACTGGAGTTAAGATTGTGTTGAACATATTAGAATTAAGGGTATAATTCGGATGAACATATTGGAACTGAGTGTATGATTCTGATGAAGATATTGGATATGAGGGAATGATGGTGTTGATCATATTGGAACTGAACATACGATTGTGCTGATCACACCGGAACGAACGGTATGATTGTGTTGATCATAATGGAACTGAGGGTATGATTGTGTAGAACATATTGGAACTGTGGGAATGATTGTGTTGATCATATTGAAAATGCAGATTTGATTCTGTTGATCATATTGGAACTGGAGATATGATTGTGTTGAACATACTAGAACAGAGGGTATGATTGTGTTGAACAATTGGAACTGAGGGTATGAATGTGTTGATCATATCGGAACTGAGGGTATAATTGTGATAAACATATTGGAACTGAGGGTATGATTGTTTTCAACATACTTGAACTAAACATATGATTGTGTTGATCATATTGGAACTGAGGGTGTGATTGTGTTGAACATAGTGGAACTGAGGGAATGATTGTGTTGATCATATTGGAACTGAGCACATGATTGCATTGAACGTATTGGAACTGAGGGCATGATTGTGTTGAACATATTTGAACGAAACAAATGATTGTGTTGATCATATTGGAACTCAGTGTATGATTGTGTTGAACATATTCAAACTGAATATGTGATTATGTTGATCATACTGGAACAAACGGTATGATTGTTTTGAACATACTAGAACTGAGGGTATGATTGTGTTGAACAGAGTGGAACTGAGGGAATGATTGTGTTGATCAAATTGGAATTGCAGATATGATTATGTTGATGATAATTGAACTGGAGTTAAGATTGTGTTGAACATATTGGAAATGATTGTGTTGAACATATTAGAATTAAGGGTATAATTTGGAGGAACATATTGGAACTGAGGGTAAGATTCTGATGAAGATATTGGAAATGAGGGAATGATGGTGTTGATCATATTGGAACTGAACATCCGATTGTGTTGATCACACCGGAACGAACGGTATGATTGTTTTGATCATAATGGAACTGAGGGTATGATTGTGTTGATCATATCGGAACTGAGGGTATAATTGTGATCAACATATTGGAACTGAGGGTATGATTGTGTTCAACATATTTGAACTAAACATATGATTGTGTTGAACATACTGAAACTGAGGGAATGATTGTGTTGGTCATATTGGAACTGAACACATGATTGCGTTGAACGTATTGGAAATGAGGGTATGATTGTGTTGAACATATTGGAACTGAGGGAATGATTGTGTTGATCCCACCGGAAATAAATATATGATTGTGTTCAACATATTGGAACTGAACCTATGATTGTGTAGAACTCATTGGCACTGAGGGTATGATTGCTTTGAACATATTGGAACTGAACATACGATTGTGTTGATCACACCGGAACGAACGGTATGATTGTTTTGATCATAATGGAACTGAGGGTATGATTGTGTTCAACATACTTGAACTAAACATATGAGTGTGTTGAACATACTGAAACTGAGGGAATGATTGTGTTGATCATATTGGAACTGAGGGTGTGATTGTGTTGAACATACTGGAACTGTGGGAATGATTCTGTTGATCATATTGGAACTGGAGATATGATTGTGTTGAACATACTAGAACAGAGGGTATGATTGTGTTGAACAATTGGAACTGAGGGTATGAATGTGTTGATCATATTTGAACTGAACATACGATTCTGGTGAAAATATTGGAACTGAGGGTACGATTGGGTAGAACATTTTGGAACGGTGGGAATGATTGTGCTGATCATATGGAAACTGGAAATATTATTGGGTTGATCATATTGGAACTGGAGATATGATTGTGTTGAACATACTAGAACTGAGGGTATGATTGTGTTGAACAGAGTGGAACTGAGGGAATGATTGTGTTGATCAAATTGGAATTGCAGATATGATTATGTTGATGATATTTGAACTGGAGTTAAGATTGTGTTGAACATATTAGAATTAAGGGTATAATTCGGATGAACATATTGGAACTGAGTGTATGATTCTGATGAAGATATTGGATATGAGGGAATGATGGTGTTGATCATATTGGAACTGAACATACGATTGTGCTGATCACACCGGAATGAACGGTATGATTGTGTTGATCATAATGGAACTGAGGGTATGATTGTGTAGAACATATTGGAACTGTGGGAATGATTGTGTTGATCATATTGAAAATGCAGATTTGATTCTGTTGATCATATTGGAACTGGAGATATGATGGTGTTGAACATACTAGAACAGAGGGTATGATTGTGTTGAACAATTGGAACTGAGGGTATGAATGTGTTGATCATATCGGAACTGAGGGTATAATTGTGATAAACATATTGGAACTGAGGGTATGATTGTTTTCAACATACTTGAACTAAACATATGATTGTGTTGATCATATTGGAACTGAGGGTGTGATTGTGTTGAACATAGTGGAACTGAGGGAATGATTGTGTTGATCATATTGGAACTGAGCACATGATTGCATTGAACGTATTGGAACTGAGGGCATGATTGTGTTGAACATATTTGAACGAAACAAATGATTGTGTTGATCATATTGGAACTCAGTGTATGATTGTGTTGAACATATTCAAACTGAATATGTGATTATGTTGATCATACTGGAACAGACGGTATGATTGTTTTGAACATACTAGAACTGAGGGTATGATTGTGTTGAACAGAGTGGAACTGAGGGAATGATTGTGTTGATCAAATTGGAATTGCAGATATGATTATGTTGATGATAATTGAACTGGAGTTAAGATTGTGTTGAAAATATTGGAAATGATTGTGTTGAACATATTAGAATTAAGGGTATAATTTGGAGGAACATATTGGAACTGAGGGTAAGATTCTGATGAAGATATTGGAAATGAGGGAATGATGGTGTTGATCATATTGGAACTGAACATACGATTGTGTTGATCACACCGGAACGAACGGTATGATTGTTTTGATCATAATGGAACTGAGGGTATGATTGTGTTGATCATATCGGAACTGAGGGTTTAATTGTGATAAACATATTGGAACTGAGGGTATGATTGTGTTCAACATACTTGAACTAAACATATGATTGTGTTGAACATATTGAAACTGAGGGAATGATTGTGTTGATCATATTGGAACTGAGGGTGTGATTGTGTTGAACATACTGGAACTGAGGGAATGATTGTGTTGATTATATTGGAACTGAACAAATGATTGCATTGAATGTATTGGAACTGAGGGTATGATTGTGTTGAACATATTTGAGCGAAACAAATGATTGTGTTGATCGTATTGGAACTGAGGGTATGATTGTGTTGAACATATTGGAACTGAGGGAATGATTGTGTTGATCCTATCGGAAATAAATATATGATTGTGTTGAACATATTGGAACTGAACATATGATTGTGTTGAACATATTGAAACTGAGGGAATCATGGTGTTGATCATATTCAAACTGAATATGTGATTGTGTTGATCATACTGGAACAAACGGTATGATTGTGTTGATCATATTGGAACTGGAGATATGATTGTGTTGAACATACTAGAACAGAGGGTATGATTGTGTTGAACAATTGGAACTGAGGGTATGAATGTGTTGATCATATTCGAACTGAACATACGATTCTGGTGAAAATATTGGAACTGAGGGTACGATTGGGTAGAACATATTGGAACGGTGGGAATGATTGTGCTGATCATATGGAAACTGGAGATATTATTGGGTTGATCATATTGGAACTGGAGATATGATTGTGTTGAACATACTAGAACTGAGGGTATGATTGTGTTGAACAGAGTGGAACTGAGGGAATGATTGTGTTGATCAACTTGGAATTGCAGATATGATTATGTTGATGATATTTGAACTGGAGTTAAGATTGTGTTGAACATATTGGAAATGATTGTGTTGAACATATTAGAATTAAGGGTATAATTTGGATGAACATATTGGAACTGAGGGTAAGATTCTGATGAAGATATGGGAAATGAGGGAATGATCATATTGGAACTGAACATACGATTGTGTTGATCACACCGGAACGAACAGTATGATTGTTTTGATCATAATGGAACTGAGGGTATGATTGTGTTGATCATATCGGAACTGAGGGTATAATTGTAATCAACATATTGGAACTGAGGGTATGATTGTGTTCAACATATTTGAACTAAACATATGATTGTGTTGAACATACTGAAACTGAGGGAATGATTGTGTTGATCATATTGGAACTGAACACATGATTGCGTTGAACGTATTGGAAATGAGGGTATGATTGTGTTGAACATATTTGAACGAAACAAATGATTGTGTTGATAATAGTGGAACTGAGGGTATGATTGTGTTGAACATATTGGAACTGAGGGAATGATTGTGTTGATCCCATCGGAAATAAATATATGATTGTGTTCAACATATTGGAACTGAACCTATGATTGTGTAGAACTCATTGGCACTGAGGGTATGATTGTGTTGAACATATTGGAACTGAACATACGATTGTGTTGATCACACCGGAACGAACGGTATGATTGTTTTGATCATAATGGAACTGAGGGTATGATTGTGTTGATCATATCGGAACTGAGGGTATAATTGTGATCAACATATTGGAACTGAGGGTATGATTGTGTTCAACATACTTGAACTAAACATATGAGTGTGTTGAACATACTGAAACTGAGGGAATGATTGTGTTGATCATATTGGAACTGAGGGTGTGATTGTGTTGAACATACTGGAACTGAGGGAATGATTGTGTTGATCATATTGGAACTGAACACATGATTGCATTGAACGTATTGGAACTGAGGGTATGATTGTGTTGAACATATTTGAGCGAAACAAATGATTTTTTTCATCATATTGGAACTGAGGGTATGATTGTGTTGAACATATTGGAACTGAGGGAATGATTGTGTTGATCCTATTGGAAATAAATATATGATTGTGTTGAACATATTGGAACTGAACATATGATTGTGTTGAACATATTGAAACTGAGGGAATAATGGTGTTGATCATATCCAAACTGAATATGTGATTATGTTGATCATACTGGAACAAACGGTATGATTGTGTTGATCATATTGGAACAGAGGGTATGATTGTGTAGAACATATTGGAACTGTGGGAATGATTCTGTTGATCATATTGGAACTGGAGATATGATTGTGTTGAACATACTAGAACAGAGGGTATGATTGTGTTGAACAATTGGAACTGAGGGTATGAATGTGTTGATCATATTGGAACTGAACATACGATTCTGGTGAAAATATTGGAACTGAGGGTACGATTGGGTAGAACATTTTGGAACGGTGGGAATGATTGTGCTGATCATATGGAAACTGGAAATATTATTGGGTTGATCATATTGGAACTGGAGATATGATTGTGTTGAACATACTAGAACTGAGGGTATGATTGTATTGAACAGAGTGGAACTGAGGGAATGATTGTGTTGATCAAATTGGAATTGCAGATATGATTATGTTGATGATATTTGAACTGGAGTTAAGATTGTGTTGAACATATTAGAATTAAGGGTATAATTCGGATGAACATATTGGAACTGAGTGTATGATTCTGATGAAGATATTGGAAATGAGGGAATGATGGTGTTGATCATATTGGAACTGTACATACGATTGTGTTGATCACACCGGAACGAACGGTATGATTGTATTGATCATAATGGAACTGAGGATATGATTGTGTTGATCATATCGGAACTGAGGGTATAATTGTGATAAACATATTGGAACTGAGGGTATGATTGTTTTCAACATACTTGAACTAAACATATGATTGTGTTGATCATATTGGAACTGAGGGTGTGATTGTGTTGAACATAGTTGAACTGAGGGAATGATTGTGTTGATCATATTGGAACTGAACACATGATTGCATTGAACGTATTGGAACTGAGGGCATGATTGTGTTGAACATATTTGAACGAAACAAATGATTGTGTTGATCATATTGGAACTCAGTGTATGATTGTGTTGAACATATTGGAACTGAGGGAATGATTGTGTTGATCCTATCGGAAATAAATATATGATTGTGTTGAACATACTGGAACTGAGGGAATGATGGTGTTGATCATATTCAAACTGAATATGTGATTATGTTGATCATACTGGAACAAACGGTATGATTGTGTTGAACATACTTGAACTGAGGGTATGATTGTGTTGAACAGAGTGGAACTGAGGGAATGATTGTGTTGATCAAATTGGAATTGCAGATATGATTATGTTGATGATAATTGAACTGGAGTTAAGATTGTGTTGAACATATTGGAAATGATTGTGTTGAACATATTAGAATTAAGGGTATAATTCTGATGAACATATTGGAACGGAGGGTATGATTGTGCTGAACATATTGGAAATGAGCGAATGATGGTGTTGATCATATTGGAACTGAACATATGATTGTGTTGATCACACCGGAACGAACGGTATGATTGTTTTGATCATAATGGAACTGAGGGTATGATTGTGTTGATCATATCGGAAATGAGGGTATAATTGTGATCAACATATTGGAACTGAGGGTATGATTGTGTTGATCATATCGGAACTGAGGGTATAATTGTGATAAACATATTGGAACTGAGGGTATGATTGTTTTCAACATACTTGAACAAAACATATGATTGTGTTGATCATATTGGAACTGAGGGTGTGATTGTGTTGAACATAGTTGAACTGAGGGAATGATTGTGTTGATCATATTGGAACTGAACACATGATTGCATTGAACGTATTGGAACTGAGGGCATGATTGTGTTGAACATATTTGAACGAAACAAATGATTGTGTTGATCATATTGGAACTCAGTGTATGATTGTGTTGAACATATTGGAACTGAGGGAATGATTGTGTTGATCCTATCGGAAATAAATATATGATTGTGTTGAACATACTGGAACTGAGGGAATGATGGTGTTGATCATATTCAAACTGAATATGTGATTATGTTGATCATACTGGAACAAACGGTATGATTGTGTTGAACATACTTGAACTGAGGGTATGATTGTGTGGAACAGAGTGGAACTGAGGGAATGATTGTGTTGATCAAATTGGAATTGCAGATATGATTATGTTGATGATAATTGAACTGGAGTTAAGATTGTGTTGAACATATTAGAATTAAGGGTATAATTCTGATGAACATATTGGAACGGAGGGTATGATTGTGCTGAACATATTGGAAATGAGCGAATGATGGTGTTGATCATATTGGAACTGAGGGTATGATTGTGTTGATCATATCGGAAATGAGGGTATAATTGTGATCAACATATTGGAACTGAGGGTATGATTGTGTTGATCATATCGGAACTGAGGGTATAATTGTGATAAACATATTGGAACTGAGGGTATGATTGTGTTCAACATACTTGAACTAAACATATGATTGTGTTGAACATACTGAAACTGAGGGAATGATTGTGTTGATCATATTGGAACTGAGGGTGTGATTGTGTTGAACATACTGGAACTGAGGGAATGATTGTGTTGATCATATTGGAACTGAACACATGATTGCATTGAAAGTATTGGAACTGAACATATGATTGTGTTGAACATATTGGAACTGAGGGAATGATTGTGTTGATCCTATCGGAAATAAATATATGATTGTGTTGAACATATTGGAACTGAACATATGATTGTGTTGAACATATTGAAACTGAGGGAATGATGGTGTTGATCATATCCAAACTGAATATGTGATTACGTTGATCATACTGGAACAAACGGTATGATTGTGTTGATCATATTGGAACAGAGGGTATGATTGTGTAGAACATATTTGAACTGTGGGAATGATTCTGTTGATCATATTGGAACTGGAGATATGATTGTGTTCAACATACTAGAACAGAGGGTATGATTGTGTTGAACAATTGGAACTGAGGGTATGAATGTGTTGATCATATTGGAACTGACCATACGATTCTGGTGAAAATATTGGAACTGAGGGTACGATTGGGTAGAACATTTTGGAACGGTGGGAATGATTGTGCTGATCATATGGAAACTGGAAATATTATTGGGTTGATCATATTGGAACTGGAGATATGATTGTGTTGAACATACTAGAACTGAGGGTATGATTGTGTTGAACAGAGTGGAACTGAGGGAATGATTGTGTTGATCAAATTGGAATTGCAGATATGATTATGTTGATGATAATTGAACTGGAGTTAAGATTGTGTTGAACATATTGGAAATGATTGTGTTGAACATATTAGAATTAAGGGTATAATTTGGATGAACATATTGGAACTGAGGGTAAGATTCTGATGAAGATATTGGAAATGAGGGAATGATCGTATTGGAACTGAACATACGATTGTGTTGATCACACCGGAACGAACAATATGATTGTTTTGATCATAATGGAACTGAGGGTATGATTGTGTTGATCATATCGGAACTGAGGGTATAATTGTGATCAACATATTGGAACTGAGGGTATGATTGTGTTCAGCATATTTGAACTAAACATATGATTGTGTTGAACATACTGAAACTGAGGGAATGATTGTGTTGATCATATTGGAACTGAACACATGATTGCGTTGAACGTATTGGAAATGAGGGTATGATTGTGTTGAACATATTTGAACGAAACAAATGATTGTGTTGATAATAGTGGAACTGAGGGTATGATTGTGTTGAACATACTGAAACTGAGGGAATGATTGTGTTGATCATATTGGAACTGAGGGTGTGATTGTGTTGAACATACTGGAACTGAGGGAATGATTGTGTTGATCATATTGGAACTGAACACATGATTGCATTGAACGTATTGGAACTGAGGGTATGATTGTGTTGAACATATTTGAGCGAAACAAATGATTTTGTTCATCATATTGGAACTGAGGGTATGATTGTGTTGAACATATTGGAACTGAGGGAATGATTGTGTTGATCCTATTGGAAATAAATATATGTTTGTGTTGAACATATTGGAACTGAACATATGATTGTGTTGAACATATTGAATCTGAGGGAATGATGGTGTTGATCATATCCAAACTGAATATGTGATTATGTTGATCATACTGGAACAAACGGTATGATTGTGTTGATCATATTGGAACTGGAGATATGATTGTGTTGAACATACTAGAACAGAGGGTATGATTGTGTTGAACAATTGGAACTGAGGGTATGAATGTGTTGATCATATTTGAACTGAACATACGATTCTGGTGAAAATATTGGAACTGAGGGTACGATTGGGTAGAACATTTTGGAACGGTGGGAGTGATTGTGCTGATCATATGGAAACTGGAAATATTATTGGGTTGATCATATTGGAACTGGAGATATGATTGTGTTGAACATACTAGAACTGAGGGTATGATTGTGTTGAACAGAGTGGAACTGAGGGAATGATTGTGTTAATCAAATTGGAATTGCAGATATGATTATGTTGATGATATTTGAACTGGAGTTAAGATTGTGTTGAACATATTAGAATTAAAGGTATAATTCGGATGAACATATTGGAACTGAGTGTATGATTCTGATGAAGATATTGGATATGAGGGAATGATGGTGTTGATCATATTGGAACTGAGGGTATAATTGTGATAAACATATTGGAACTGAGGGTATGATTGTGTTCAACATACTTGAACTAAACATATGATTGTGTTGATCATATTGGAACTGAGGGTGTGATTGTGTTGAACATAGTGGAACTGAGGGAATGATTGTGTTGATCATATTGGAACTGAACACATGATTGCATTGAACGTATTGGAACTGAGGGCATGATTGTGTTGAACATATTTGAACGAAACAAATGATTGTGTTGATCATATTGGAACTCAGTGTATGATTGTGTTGAACATATTGGAACTGAGGGAATGATTGTGTTGATCCTATCGGAAATAAATATATGATTGTGTTGAACATACTGGAACTGAGGGAATGATGGTGTTGATCATATTCAAACTGAATATGTGATTATGTTGATCATACTGGAACAAACGGTATGATTGTGTTGAACATACTTGAACTGAGGGTATGATTGTGTTGAACAGAGTGGAACTGAGGGAATGATTGTGTTGATCAAATTGGAATTGCAGATATGATTATGTTGATGATAATTGAACTGGAGTTAAGATTGTGTTGAACATATTGGAAATGATTGTGTTGAACATATTAGAATCAAGGGTATAATTTGGATGAACATATTGTAACTGAGGGTAAGATTCTGATGAAGATATTGGAAATGAGGGAATGATGGTGTTGATCATATTGGAACTGAACATACGATTGTGTTGATCACACCGGAACGAACGGTATGATTGTTTTGATCATAATGGAACTGAGGGAATGATTGTGTTGATCATATCGGAACTGAGGGTATAATTGTGATCAACATATTGGAACTGAGGGTATGAATGTGTTCAACATACTTGAACTAAACATATGATTGTGTTGAACATACTGAAACTGAGGGAATGATTGTGTTGATCATATTGGAACTGATGGTGTGATTGTGTTGAACATACTGGAACTGAGGGAATGATTGTGTTGATCATATTGGAACTGAACACATGATTGCATTGAACGTATTGGAACTGAGGGTATGATTGTGTTGAACATATTGGAACTGAGGGAATGATTGTGTTGATCATATCCAAACTGAATATGTGATTATGTTGATCATACTGGAACAAACGGTATGATTGTGTTGATCATATTGGAACAGAGGGTACGATTGTGTAGAACATATTGGAACTGTGGGAATGATCCTGTTGATCATATTGGAACTGGAGATATGATTGTGTTGAACATACTGGAACAGAGGGTATGATTGTGTTGAACAATTGGAACTGAACGTATGAATGTGTTGATCATATTGGAACTGAACATACGATTCTGGTGAAAATATTGGAACTGAGGGTACGATTGGGTAGAACATTTTGGAACGGTGGGAATGATTGTGCTGATCATATGGAAACTGGAAATATTATTGGGTTGATCATATTGGAACTGGAGATATGATTGTGTTGAACATAGTAGAACTGAGGGTATGATTGTGTTGAACAGAGTGGAACTGAGGGAATGATTGTGTTGATCAAATTGGAATTGCAGATATGATTATGTTGATGATAATTGAACTGGAGTTAAGATTGTGTTGAACATATTGGAAATGATTGTGTTGAACATATTAGAATTAAGGGTATAATTTGGATGAACATATTGGAACTGAGGGTAAGATTCTGATGAAGATATTGGAAATGAGGGAATGATCATATTGGAACTGAACATACGATTGTGTTGATCACACCGGAACGAACAGTATGATTGTTTTGATCATAATGGAACTGAGGGTATGATTGTGTTGATCATATCGGAACTGAGGGTATAATTGTGATCAACATATTGGAACTGAGGGTATGATTGTGTTGATCCCATCGGAAATAAATATATGATTGTGTACAACATATTGGAACTGAACCTATGATTGTGTAGAACTCATTGGCACTGAGGGTATGATTGTGTTCAACATACTTGAACTAAACATATGATTGTGTTGAACATACTGAAACGGAGGGAATGATTGTGTTGATCATATTGGAACTGAACACATGATTGCATTGAACGTATTGGAACTGAGGGTATGATTGTGTTGAACATATTTGAGCGAAACAAATGATTTTGTTCATCATATTGGAACTGAGGGTATGATTGTGTTGAACATATTGGAACTGAGGGAATGATTGTGTTGATCCTATTGGAAATAAATATATGATTGTGTTGAACATATTGGAACTGAACATATGATTGTGTTGAACATATTGAAACTGAGGGAATGATGGTGTTGATCATATCCAAACTGAATATGTGATTATGTTGATCATACTGGAACAAACGGTATGATTGTGTTGATCATATTGGAACAGAGGGTATGATTGTGTAGAACATATTGGAACTGTGGGAATGATTCTGTTTATCATATTGGAACTGGAGATATGATTGTGTTGAACATACTAGAACAGAGGGTATGATTGTGTTGAACAATTTGAACTGAGGGTATGAATGTGTTGATCATATTGGAACTGAACATACGATTCTGGTGAAAATATTGGAACTGAGGGTACGATTGGGTAGAACATTTTGGAACGGTGGGAATGATTGTGCTGATCATATGGAAACTGGAAATATTATTGGGTTGATCATATTGGAACTGGAGATATGATTGTGTTGAACATATTTGAACGAAACAAATGATTGTGTTGATAATAGTGGAACTGAGGGTATGATTGTGTTGAACATACTGAAACTGAGGGAATGATTGTGTTGATCATATTGGAACTGAACACATGATTGCGTTGAACGTATTGGAAATGAGAGTATGATTGTGTTGAACATATTTGAACGAAACAAATGATTGTGTTGATAATAGTGGAACTGAGGGTATGATTGTGTTCAACATATTGGAACTGAACCTATGATTGTGTAGAACTCATTGGCACTGAGGGTATGATTGTGTTGAACATATTGTAACTGAACATACGATTGTGTTGAATTCATTGGCACTGAGGGTATGATTGTGTTGAACGTATTGGAACTGAGGGAATGATGGTGTTGATTATATTGAAACTGAATATATGATTATGTTTATCATACTGGAACAAACGGTATGATTGTGTTGATCATATTGGAACTGAGGGAATGATTGTGTTGATCCTATCGGAAATAAATATATGATTGTGTTGAACATATTGGAACTGAACATATGATTGTGTTGAACATATTGAAACCGAACATATGATTGTGTTGAACTCATTGGAACTGAGGGTATGATTGTGTTGAACATATTGTAACTGAGTCTATGATTGTGTTGAACGTATTGGAACTGAGGGTCTGAATCTGTTGATCATATTGGAACTGAACATATTCTGGTGAAAATATTGGAACTGTGGGTACGATTGTGTTGATCATATTGGAACTGTATATATGATTGTGTTGAACATATTGGAACTGAGGGAATGATTGCGTTGATCAAATTGGAACTGCAGATATGATTTTGTTGATCATATTTGAACTGGAGTTATGATTGTGTTGAACGTATTAGAACTGATTGCGTTGAACATATTGAAACTGAATCTATGATTGTGTTGAACATATTAGAATTAAGGGTATAATTCTGATGAATATATTGGAACTGAGGGCATGATTGTGTTGAACTAATTGTTAATGAGGGAATGATGGTGTTGATCATATCCAAACTGAATATGTGATTATGTTGATCATACTGGAACAAGCGGTATGATTGTGTTGATCATATTGGAACAGAGGGTATGATGTGTAGTACATATTGGAACTGTGGGAATGATTCTGTTGATCATATTGAAAATGCAGATTTGATTCTGTTGAACATATTGGAACTGGAGATATGATTGTGTTGAACATACTAGAACAGAGGGTATGATTGTGTTGAACAATTGGAACTGAGGGTATGAATGTGTTGATCATATTGGAACTGAACATACGATTCTGGTGAAAATATTGGAACTGAGGGTACGATTGGGTAGAACATTTTGGAACGGTGGGAATGATTGTGCTGATCATATGGAAACTGGAAATATTATTGGGTTGATCATATTGGAACTGGAGATATGATTGTGTTGAACATACTAGAACTGAGGGTATGATTGTGTTGAACAGAGTGGAACTGAGGGAATGATTGTGTTGATCAAATTGGAATTGCAGATATGATTATGTTGATGATATTTGAACTGGAGTTAAGATTGTGTTGAACATATTGGAAATGATTGTGTTGAACATATTAGAATTAAGGGTATAATTCGAATGAACATATTGGAACTGAGTGTATGATTCTGATGAAGATATTGGAAATGAGGGAATGATGGTGTTGATCATATTGGAACTGAACATACGATTGTGTTGAACATACTGATACTGAGGGAATGATTGTGTTGATCATATCGGAACTGAGGGTATAATTGTGATAAACATATTGGAACTGAGGGTATGACTGTGTTCAACATACTTGAACTAAACATATGATTGTGTTGACCATACTGATACTGAGGGAATGATTGTGTTGATCAAATTGGAATTGCAGATATGATTACGTTGATGATAATTGAACTGGAGTTAAGATTGTGTTGAACATATTGGAAATGATTGTGTTGAACATATTAGAATTAAGGGTATAATTTGGATGAACATATTGGAACTGAGGGTAAGATTCTGATGAAGATATTGGAAATGAGGGAATGATGGTGTTGATCATATTGGAACTGAACATACGATTGTGTTGATCACACCAGAACGAACGGTATGATTGTTTTGATCATAATGGAATTGAGGGTATGATTGTGTTGATCATATCGGAACTGAGGGTATAATTGTGATCAACATATTGGAACTGAGGGTATGATTGTGTTCAACATAGTTGACCTAAACATATGATTGTGTTGAACATACTGAAACTGAGGGAATGATTGTGTTGATCATATTGGAACTGAACACATGATTGCATTGAACGTATTGGAAATGAGGGTATGATTGTGTTGAACATATTTGAACGAAACAAATGATTGTGTTGATAATAGTGGAACTGAGGGTATGATTGTGTTGAACATATTGGAACTGAGGGAATGATTGTGTTGATCCCATCGGAAATAAATATATGATTGTGTTCAACATATTGGAACTGAACCTATGATTGTGTAGAACTCATTGGCACTGAGGGAATGATTGTGTTGAACATATTGGAACTGAACATATGATTGTGTTGAACATATTGAAACCGAACATATGATTGTGTTGAACTCATTGGAACTGAGGGTATGATTGTGTTGAACATATTGTAACTGAGTCTATGATTGTGTTGAACGTATTGGAACTGAGGGTATGAATCTGTTGATCATATTGGAACTGAACATATTCTGGTGAAAATATTGGAACTGTGGGTACGATTGTGTTGATCATATTGGAACTGTATATATGATTGTGTTGAACATATTGGAACTGAGGGAATGATTGCGTTGATCAAATTGGAACTGCAGATATGATTTTGTTGATCATATTTGAACTGGAGTTATGATTGTTTTGAACGTATTAGAACTGATTGCGTTGAACATATTGAAACTGAATCTATGATTGTGTTGAACATATTGGAAATGATTGTGTTGAACATATTAGAATTAAGGGTATAATTCTGATGAATATATTGGAACTGAGGGCATGATTGTGTTGAACTAATTGTTAATGAGGGAATGATGGTGTTGATCATATCCAAACTGAATATGTGATTATGTTGATCATACTGGAACAAGCGGTATGATTGTGTTGATCATATTGGAACAGAGGGTATGATTGTGTAGTACATATTGGAACTGTGGGAATGATTCTGTTGATCATATTGGAACTGGAGATATGATTGTGTTGAACATACTAGAACAGAGGGTATGATTGTGTTGAACAATTGGAACTGAGGGTATGAATGTGTTGATCATATTGGAACTGAACATACGATTCTGGTGAAAATATTGGAACTGAGGGTACGATTGGGTAGAACATTTTGGAACGGTGGGAATGATTGTGTTGATCAAATTGGAACTGCAGATATGATTATGTTGATCATATTTGAACTGGAGATATGTTTGTGTTGAACATATTAGAACTGATTGTATTGAACATATTGGAACTGAATCTATGATTGTGTTGAACATATTGGAAATGATTGTGTTGAACATATTAGAATTAAGGGTATAATTCTGATGAACATATTGGAACTGAGGGTATAGTTGTGATGAACGTACTAGAAGTAATGGAATGATTGTGTTGATCATATTGGAACTGAATATATGATTAGTTGAACATATTGGAACTGAGGGACTGATGGTGTTGATCATATTGGAACTGATCTCATGATTGCGTTGAACATATTGGAACTGAGGGTATGATTGTTTTGAACTGATAGCTACTGAGGGAACGATGGTGTTGATCATATTGGAACTGAATATATTATTGTGTTGAACATATTGGAACTGAGGGAAAGATTGTGTTGATCAAATTGGAACTGCAGATACGATTGTGTTGATCTTATTTGAACTGGAGATATGATTGTGTTGAACATATTAGAACTGATTGTGTTGAACATATTGGAACTGAATCTATGATTGTGTTGAACATATTGGAACTGAACATATGATTGTGTTGAACATATTGAAACCGAACATATGATTGTTTTGAACTCATTGGAACTGAGGGTATGATTGTGTGGATCATATTGTAACTGAGTCTATGATTGTGTTGAACGTATTGGAACTGAGGGAATGATGGTTTTGATTATATTCGAACTGAATATATGATTATGTTGATCATACTGGAACAAATGGTTTGATTGTGTTGATCATATTGGAATGGAGGGTATGATTGTGTAGAACATATTGGAACTGTGCGAATGATTGTGTTGATCATATTGAAACAGGAGATATGATTCTGTTCATCATATTGGAACTGGAGATATGATTGTGTTGAACATACTAGAACTGAGGGTATGATTGTGTTGAACAGAGTGGAACTGAGGGAATGATTGTGTTGATCAAATTGGAATTGCAGATATGATTACGTTGATGATAATTGAACTGGAGTTAAGATTGTGTTGAACATATTGGAAATGATTGTGTTGAACATATTAGAATTAAGGGTATAATTTGGATGAACATATTGGAACTGAGGGTAAGATTCTGATGAAGATATTGGAAATGAGGGAATGATGGTGTTGATCATATTGGAACTGAACATACGATTGTGTTGATCACACTGGAACGAACGGTATGATTGTTTTGATCATAATGGAACTGAGGGTATGATTGTGTTGATCATATCAGAACTGAGGGTATAATTGTGATGAACATATTGGAACTGAGGGTATGATTGTGTTCAACATACATGAACTAAACATATGATTGTGTTGAACATACTGAAACTGAGGGAATGATTGTGTTGATCATATTGGAACTGAGGGTGTGATTGTGTTGAACATACTGGAACTGAGGGTATGATTGTGTTGATCATATCGGAACTGAGGGTATAATTGTGATCAACATATTGGAACTGAGGGTATGATTGTGTTCAACATAGTTGACCTAAACATATGATTGTGTTGAACATACTGAAACTGAGGGAATGATTGTGTTGATCATATTGGAACTGAACACATGATTGCATTGAACGTATTGGAAATGAGGGTATGATTGTGTTGAACATATTTGAACGAAACAAATGATTGTGTTGATAATAGTGGAACTGAGGGTATGATTGTGTTGAACATATTGGAACTGAGGGAATGATTGTGTTGATCCTATCGGAAATAAATATATGATTGTGTTCAACATATTGGAACTGAACATATGATTGTGTAGAACTCATTGGCACTGAGGGTATGATTGTGTTGAACTCATTGGAACTGAGGGTATGATCGTGTTGAACATATTGTAACTGAGTCTATGATTGTGTTGAACGTATTGGAACTGAGGGTATGAATCTGTTGATCATATTGGAACTGAACATATTCTGGTGAATATATATGAACTGAACATACGATTCTGGTAAAAATATTGGAACTGTGGGTACGATTGTGTTGATCATATTGGAACTGTATATATGATTGTGTTGAACAGAGTGGAACTGAGGGAATGATTGTGTTGATCAAATTGGAATTGCAGATATGATTACGTTGATGATAATTGAACTGGAGTTAAGATTGTGTTGAACATATTGGAAATGATTGTGTTGAACATATTAGAATTAAGGGTATAATTTGGATGAACATATTGGAACTGAGGGTAAGATTCTGATGAAGATATTGGAAATGAGGGAATGATGGTGTTGATCATATTGGAACTGAACATACGATTGTGTTGATCACACCGGAACGAACGGTATGATTGTTTTGATCATAATGGAATTGAGGGTATGATTGTGTTGATCATATCGGAACTGAGGGTATAATTCTGATCAACATATTGGAACTGAGGGTATGATTGTGTTCAACATAGTTGACCTAAACATATGATTGTGTTGAACATACTGAAACTGAGGGAATGATTGTGTTGATCATATTGGAACTGAACACATGATTGCGTTGAACGTATTGGAAATGAGGGTATGATTGTGTTGAACATATTTGAACGAAACAAATGATTGTGTTGATAATAGTGGAACTGAGGGTATGATTGTGTTGAACATATTGGAACTGAGGGAATGATTGTGTTGATCCTATCGGAAATAAATATATGATTGTGTTGAACATATTGGAACTGAACATATGATTGTGTTGAACATATTGAAACTGAGGGAATGATGGTGTTGATCATATTCAAACTGAATATGTGATTATGTTGATCATACTGGAACAAACGGTATGATTGTGTTGATCATATTGGAACTGAGGGTATGATTGTGTAGAACATACTGCAACTGAGGGAATGATTGTGTTAATCATTTTGGAACTGAACAGATGATTGTGTTGAACGTATTGGAACTGAGGGTATGATTGTGTTGATCATATTGGAACAGAGGGTATGATTGTGTAGTACATATTGGAACTGTGGGAATGATTCTGTTGATCATATTGGAACTGGAGATATGATTGTGTTGAACATACTAGAACAGAGGGTATGATTGTGTTGAACAATTGGAACTGAGGGTATGAATGTGTTGATCATATTGGAACTGAACATACGATTCTGGTGAAAATATTGGAACTGAGGGTACGATTGGGTAGAACATTTTGGAACGGTGGGAATGATTGTGTTGATCAAATTGGAACTGCAGATATGATTATGTTGATCATATTTGAACTGGAGATATGTTTGTGTTGAACATATTAGAACTGATTGTATTGAACATATTGGAACTGAATCTATGATTGTGTTGAACATATTGGAAATGATTGTGTTGAACATATTAGAATTAAGGATATAATTCTGATGAACATATTGGAACTGAGGGTATAGTTGTGATGAACGTACTAGAAGTAATGGAATGATTGTGTTGATCATATTGGAACTGAATATATGATTAGTTGAACATATTGGAACTGAGGGACTGATGGTGTTGATCATATTGGAACTGATCTCATGATTGCGTTGAACATATTGGAACTGAGGGTATGATTGTTTTGATCTGATAGGAACTGAGGGAACGATGGTGTTGATCATATTGGAACTGAATATATTATTGTGTTGAACATATTGGAACTGAGGGAAGGATTGTGTTGATCAAATTGGAACTGCAGATACGATTGTGTTGATCTTATTTGAACTGGAGATATGATTGTGTTGAACATATTAGAACTGATTGTGTTGAACATATTGGAACTGAATCTATGATTGTGTTGAACATATTGGAACTGAACATATGATTGTGTTGAACATATTGAAACCGAACATATGATTGTTTTGAACTCATTGGAACTGAGGGTATGATTGTGTGGATCATATTGTAACTGAGTCTATGATTGTGTTGAACGTATTGGAACTGAGGGAATGATGGTTTTGATTATATTCGAACTGAATATATGATTATGTTGATCATACTGGAACAAATGGTTTGATTGTGTTGATCATATTGGAATGGAGGGTATGATTGTGTAGAACATATTGGAACTGTGCGAATGATTGTGTTGATCATATTGAAACAGGAGATATGATTCTGTTCATCATATTGGAACTGGAGATATGATTGTGTTGAACATACTAGAACTGAGGGTATGATTGTATTGAACAGAGTGGAACTGAGGGAATGATTGTGTTGATCAAATTGGAATTGCAGATATGATTACGTTGATGATAATTGAACTGGAGTTAAGATTGTGTTGAACATATTGGAAATGATTGTGTTGAACATATTAGAATTAAGGGTATAATTTGGATGAACATATTGGAACTGAGGGTAAGATTCTGATGAAGATATTGGAAATGAGGGAATGATGGTGTTGATCATATTGGAACTGAACATACGATTGTGTTGATCACACTGGAACGAACGGTATGATTGTTTTGATCATAATGGAACTGAGGGTATGATTGTGTTGATCATATCAGAACTGAGGGTATAATTGTGATGAACATATTGGAACTGAGGGTATGATTGTGTTCAACATACATGAACTAAACATATGATTGTGTTGAACATACTGAAACTGAGGGAATGATTGTGCTGATCATATTGGAACTGAGGGTGTGATTGTGTTGAACATACTGGAACTGAGGGTATGATTGTGTTGATCATATCGGAACTGAGGGTATAATTGTGATCAACATATTGGAACTGAGGGTATGATTGTGTTCAACATAGTTGACCTAAACATATGATTGTGTTGAACATACTGAAACTGAGGGAATGATTGTGTTGATCATATTGGAACTGAACACATGATTGCATTGAACGTATTGGAAATGAGGGTATGATTGTGTTGAACATATTTGAACGAAACAAATGATTGTGTTGATAATAGTGGAACTGAGGGAATGATTGTGTTGATCAAATTGGAATTGCAGATATGATTACGTTGATGATAATTGAACTGGAGTTAAGATTGTGTTGAACATATTGGAAATGATTGTGTTGAACATATTAGAATTAAGGGTATAATTTGGATGAACATATTGGAACTGAGGGTAAGATTCTGATGAAGATATTGGAAATGAGGGAATGATGGTGTTGATCATATTGGAACTGAACATACGATTGTGTTGATCGCACCGGAACGAACGGTATGATTGTTTTGATCATAATGGAATTGAGGGTATGATTGTGTTGATCATATCGGAACTGAGGGTATAATTCTGATCAACATATTGGAACTGAGGGTATGATTGTGTTCAACATAGTTGACCTAAACATATGATTGTGTTGAACATACTGAAACTGAGGGAATGATTGTGTTGATCATATTGGAACTGAACACATGATTGCGTTGAACGTATTGGAAATGAGGGTATGATTGTGTTGAACATATTTGAACGAAACAAATGATTGTGTTGATAATAGTGGAACTGAGGGTATGATTGTGTTGAACATATTGGAACTGAGGGAATGATTGTGTTGATCCTATCGGAAATAAATATATGATTGTGTTCAACATATTGGAACTGAACATATGATTGTGTAGAACTCATTGGCACTGAGGGTATGATTGTGTTGAACTCATTGGAACTGAGGGTATGATCGTGTTGAACATATTGTAACTGAGTCTATGATTGTGTTGAACGTATTGGAACTGAGGGTATGAATCTGTTGATCATATTGGAACTGAACATATTCTGGTGAAAATATTGGAACTGAACATACGATTCTGGTAAAAATATTGGAACTGTGGGTACGATTGTGTTGATCATATTGGAACTGTATATATGATTGTGTTGAACAGAGTGGAACTGAGGGAATGATTGTGTTGATCAAATTGGAATTGCAGATATGATTACGTTGATGATAATTGAACTGGAGTTAAGATTGTGTTGAACATATTGGAAATGATTGTGTTGAACATATTAGAATTAAGGGTATAATTTGGATGAACATATTGGAACTGAGGGTAAGATTCTGATGAAGATATTGGAAATGAGGGAATGATGGTGTTGATCATATTGGAACTGAACATACGATTGTGTTGATCACACCGGAACGAACGGTATGATTGTTTTGATCATAATGGAATTGAGGGTATGATTGTGTTGATCATATCGGAACTGAGGGTATAATTCTGATCAACATATTGGAACTGAGGGTATGATTGTGTTCAACATAGTTGACCTAAACATATGATTGTGTTGAACATACTGAAACTGAGGGAATGATTGTGTTGATCATATTGGAACTGAACACATGATTGTGTTGAACTCATTGGAACTGAGGGTATGATCGTGTTGAACATATTGTAACTGAGTCTATGATTCTGTTGAACGTATTGGAACTGAGGGTATGAATCTGTTGATCATATTGGAACTGAACATATTCTGGTGAAAATATTGGAACTGAACATACGATTCTGGTAAAAATATTGGAACTGTGGGTACGATTGTGTTGATCATATTGGAACTGTATATATGATTGTGTTGAACAGAGTGGAACTGAGGGAATGATTGTGTTGATCAAATTGGAATTGCAGATATGATTACGTTGATGATAATTGAACTGGAGTTAAGATTGTGTTGAACATATTGGAAATGATTGTGTTGAACATATTAGAATTAAGGGTATAATTTGGATGAACATATTGGAACTGAGGGTAAGATTCTGATGAAGATATTGGAAATGAGGGAATGATGGTGTTGATCATATTGGAACTGAACATACGATTGTGTTGATCACACCGGAACGAACGGTATGATTGTTTTGATCATAATGGAATTGAGGGTATGATTGTGTTGATCATATCGGAACTGAGGGTATAATTCTGATCAACATATTGGAACTGAGGGTATGATTGTGTTCAACATTGTTGACCTAAACATATGATTGTGTTGAACATACTGAAACTGAGGGAATGATTGTGTTGATCATATTGGAACTGAACACATGATTGCGTTGAACGTATTGGAAATGAGGGTATGATTGTGTTGAACATATTTGAACGAAACAAATGATTGTGTTGATAATAGTGGAACTGAGGGTATGATTGTGTTGAACATATTGGAACTGAGGGAATGATTGTGTTGATCCTATCGGAAATAAATATATGATTGTGTTCAACATATTGGAACTGAACATATGATTGTGTAGAACTCATTGGCACTGAGGGTATGATTGTGTTGAACTCATTGGAACTGAGGGTATGATTGTGTTGAACATATTGTAACTGAGTCTATGATTGTGTTGAATGTATTGGAACTGAGGGTATGAATCTGTTGATCATATTGGAACTGAACATATTCTGGTGAAAATATTGGAACTGAACATACGATTCTGGTGAAAATATTGGAACTGTGGGTACGATTGTGTTGATCATATTGGAACTGTATATATGATTGTGTTGAACAGAGTGGAACTGAGGGAATGATTGTGTTGATCAAATTGGAATTGCAGATATGATTACGTTGATGATAATTGAACTGGAGTTAAGATTGTGTTGAACATATTGGAAATGATTGTGTTGAACATATTAGAATTAAGGGTATAATTTGGATGAACATATTGGAACTGAGGGTAAGATTCTGATGAAGATATTGGAAATGAGGGAATGATGGTGTTGATCATATTGGAACTGAACATACGATTGTGTTGATCACACCGGAACGAACGGTATGATTGTTTTGATCATAATGGAAATGAGGGTATGATTGTGTTCAACATACTTGAACTAAACATATGATTGTGTTGAACATACTGAAACTGAGGGAATGATTGTGTTGATCATATTGGAACTGAGGGTGTGATTGTGTTGAACATACTGGAACTGAGGGAATGATTGTGTTGATCATATTGGAACTGAACACATGATTGCATTGAACGTATTGGAACTGAGGGTATGATTGTGTTGAACATATTGGAACTGAGGGTATGATTGTGTTGAACATATTGGAACTGAGGGAATGATTGTGTTGATCCTATCGGAAATAAATATATGATTGTGTTGAACATATTGGAACTGAACATATGATTGTGTTGAACATATTGAAACTGAATATGTGATTATGTTGATCATACTGGAACAAACGGTATGATTGTGTTGATCATATTGGAACTGAGGGTATGATTGTGTAGAACATATTGGAACTGTGGGAATGATTGTGTTGATCATACTGAAAATGCAGATTTGATTCTGTTGATCATATTGGAACTGGAGATATGATTGTGTTGAATATACTAGAACAGAGGGTATGATTGTGTTGAACAATTGGAACTGAGGGTATGAATGTGTTGATCATATTGGAACTGAACATACGATTCTGGTGAAAATATTGGAACTGAGGGTACGATTGAGTAGAACATATTGGAACGGTGGGAATGATTGTGCTGATCATATGGAAACTGGAGATATTATTGGGTTGAACATACTAGAACTGAGGGTATGATTGTGTTGAACAGAGTGGAACTGAGGGAATGATTGTGTTGATCAACTTGTAATTGCAGATATGATTATGTTGATGATATTTGAACTGGAGTTAAGATTGTGTTGAACATATTGGAAATGATTGTGTTGAACATATTAGAATTAAGGGTATAATTTGGATGAACATATTGGAACTGAGGGTAAGATTCTGATGAAGATATTGGAAATGAGGGAATGATGGTGTTGATCATATTGGAATTGAACATACGATTGTGTTGATCACACCGGAACGAACGGTATGATTGTTTTGATCTTAATGGAACTGAGGGTATGATTGTGTTGATCATATCGGAACTGAGGGTATAATTGTGATCAACATATTGGAACTGAGGGTATGATTGTGTTCAACATATTTGAACTAAACATATGATTGTGTTGAACATACTGAAACTGAGGGAATGATTGTGTTGATCATATTGGAACAGAACACATGATTGCGTTGACCGTATTGGAAATGAGGGTATGATTGTGTTGACCATATTTGAACAAAACAAATGATTGTGTTGATAATAGTGGAACTGAGGGTATGATTGTTTTGAACATATTGTAACTGAGGGAATGATTGTGTTGATCCTATCGGAAATAAATATATGATTGTGTTCAACATATTGGAACTGAACATATGATTGTGTAGAACTCATTGGCACTGAGGGTATGATTGTGTTGAACATATTGTAACTGAACATATGATTGTGTTGAATTCATTGGCACTGAGGGTATGATTGTGTTGAACATATTGTAACTGAGTCTATGATTGTGTTGAACCTATTGGAACTGAAGGAATGATGGTGTTGATTATATTGAAACTGAATATATGATTATGTTGATCATACTGGAACAAACGGTATGATTGTGTTGATCATATTGGAACTGAGGGAATGATTGTGTTGATCCTATCGGAAATAAATATATGATTGTGTTGAACATATTGGAACTGAACATATGATTGTGTTGAACTCATTGGCACTGAGGGTATGATTGTGTTGAACATATTGGAACTGAGGGAATGATGGTGTTGTTTATATTCGAACTGAATATATGATTATGTTGATCATACTGGAACAAACGGTATGGTTGTGTTGATCATATTGGAACTGAGGGAATGATTGTGTTGATCCTATCGGAAATAAATATATGATTGTGTTGAACATATTTGGAACTGAACATATGATTGTGTTGAACATATTGAAACCGAACATATGATTGTGTTGAACTCATTGGAACTGAGGGTATGATTGTGTTGAACATATTGTAACTGAGTCTATGATTGTGTTGAACGTATTGGAACTGAGGGTATGAATCTGTTGATCATATTGGAACTGAACATATTCTGGTGAAAATATTGGAACTGAACATACGATTCTGGTGAAAATATTGGAACTGTGGGTATGATTGTGTTGATCATATTTGAACTGTATAAATGATTGTGTTGAACATATTGGAACTGAGGGAATGATTGTGTTGATCATATTCAAACTGAATATGTGATTATGTTGATCATACTGGAACAAACGGTATGATTGTGTTGATCATATTGGAACTGAGGGTATGATTGTGTAGAACATATTGGAACTGTGGGAATGATTGTGTTGATCATATTGAAAATGCAGATTTGATTCTGTTGATCATATTGGAACTGGAGATATGATTGTGTTGAACATACTAGAACAAAGGGTATGATTGTGTTGAACAGTTGGAACTGAGGGTATGAATGTGTTGATCATATAGGAACTGCACATATGATTCTGGTGAAAATATTGGAACTGAGGGTACGATTGGGTAAAACATTTTGGAACGGTGGGAATGATTGTGCTGATCATATGGAAACTGGAGATATTATTGGGTTGATCATATTGGAACTGGAGATATGATTGTGTTGAACATACTAGAACTGAGTGTATGATTGTGTTGAACAGAGTGGAACTGAGGGAATGATTGTGTTGATCAAATTGGAATTGCAGATATGATTATGTTGATGATATTTGAATTGGAGTTAAGATTGTGTTGAACATATTGGAAATGATTGTGTTGAACATATTAGAATTAAGGGTATAATTCGGATGAACATATTGGAACTGAGTGTATGATTCTGATGAAGTTATTGGAAATGAGGGAATGATGGTGTTGATCATATTGGAACTGAACATACGATTGTGTTGATCACACCGGAACGAACGGTATGATTGTTTTGATCATCATGGAACTGAGGGTATGATTGTGTAGATCATATCGGATCTGAGGGTATAATTGTGATAAACATATTGGAACTGAGGGTATGATTGTGTTCAACATACTTGAACTAAACATATGATTGTGTTGAACATACTGAAACTGAGGGAATGATTGTGTTGATCATATTGGAACTGAACACATGATTGCGTAGAACGTACTGGAACTGAGGGTATGATTGTGTTGAACATATATGAACGAAACAAATGATTGTGTTGATAATAGTGGAACTGTGGGTATGATTGTGTTGAACATATTGGAACTGAGGGAATGATTGTGTTGATCCTATCGGAAATAAATGTATGATTGTGTTCAACATATTGGAACTGAACATATGATTGTGTAGAACTCATTGGCACTGAGGGTATGATTGTGTTGAACATATTGTAACTGAACATATGATTGAGTTGAATTCATTGGCACTGAGGGTATGAGTGTGTTGAACATATTGTAACTGATTCTATGATTGTGTTGAACATATTGGAACTGAGGGAATGATAGTGTTGCTTATATTGAAACTGAATATACGATTATGTTGATCATACTGGAACAAACGTTATGATTGTGTTGATCATATTGGAACTGAGGGAATGATTGTGTTGATCCTATCGGAAATACATATATGATTGTGTTGAACATATTGGAACTGAACATATGATTGTATAGAACTCATAGGCACTGAGGGTATGATTGTTTTGAACATATTGTAACTGAACATATGATTGTGTTGAACAGAGTGGAACTGAGGGAATGATTGTGTTGATCAAATTGGAATTGCAGATATGATTATGTTGATGATATTTGAACTGGAGTTAAGATTGTGTTGAACATATTGAAAATGATTGTGTTGATCATATTGGAACTGTATATATGATTGTGTTCAACATATTGTAACTGAGTCTATGATTGTGTTGAACGTATTGGAACTGAGGGAAAGATGGTGTTGATTATATTCGAACTGAATATATGATTATGTTGATCATACTGGAACAAACGGTATGATTGTGTTGATCATATTGGAACTTAGGGAATGATTGTGTTGATCCTATCGGAAATAAATATATGATTGTGTTGAACATATTGGAACTGAACATATGATTGTGTTGAACATATTGAAACCGAACATATGATTGTGTTGAACTCATTGGAACTGAGGGTATGATTGTGCTGGACATATTGTAACTGAGTCTATGATTGTGTTGAACGTATTGGAACTGAGGGTATGAATCTGTTGATCATATTGGAACTGAACATATTCTGGTGAAAATATTGGAACTGAACATATGATTCTGGTGAAAATATTGGAACTGTGGGTACGATTGTGTTGATCATATTGGAACTGTATATATGATTGTGTTGAACATATTGGAACTGAGGGAATGATTGTGTTGATCAAATTGGAACTGCAGATATGATTATGTTGATCATATTTGAACTGGAGATATGATTGTGTTGAACATATTAGAACTGATTGCATTGAACGTATTGGAACTGAATCTATGATTGTGTTGAACATATTGGAACTGCAGATATGATTATGTTGATCATATTTGAACTGGAGATATGATTGTGTTGAACATATTAGAACTGATTGCGTTGAACATATTAAAACTGAATCTATGATTGTGTTGAACATATTGGAAATGATTGTGTTGAACATATTAGAATTAAGGGTATAATTCTGATGAATATATTGGAACTGAGGGCATGATTGTGTTGAACATATTGTTAATGATGGAATGATTGTGTTGATCATATTGGAACTGAGGGTGTGATTGTGTTGAACATACTGGAACTGAGGGAATGATTGTGTTGATCATATTGGAACTGAACACATGATTGCATTGAACGTATTGGAACTGAGGGTATGATTGTGTTGAACATATTTGAACAAAACAAATGATTGTGTTGATCATATTGGAACTCAGTGTATGATTGTGTTGAACATATTGGAACTGAGGGAATGATTGTGTTGATCCTATCGGAAATAAATATATGATTGTGTTGAACATACTGGAACTGAGGGGATGATGGTGTTGATCATATTCAAACTGAATATGTGATTATGTTGATCATACTGGAACAAACGGTATGATTGTGTTGAACATACTAGAACTGAGGGTATGATTGTGTTGAACAGAGTGGAACTGAGGGAATGATTGTGTTGATCAAATTGGAATTGCAGATATGATTATGTTGATGATATTTGAACTGGAGTTAAGATTGTGTTGAACATATTGAAAATGATTGTCTTGAACATATTAGAATTAAGGGTATAATTCGGATGAACATATTGGAACTGAGTGTATGATTCTGATGAAGATATTGGAAATGTGGGAATGATGGTGTTGATCATATTGGAAATGAACATACGATTGTGTTGATCACACCGGAACGAACGGTATGATTGTTTTGATCATAATGGAACTGAGGGTATGATTGTGTTGATCATATCGGAACTGAGGGTATAATTGTGATAAACATATTGGAACTGAGGGTATGATTGTGTTCAACATACTTGAACTAAACAAATGATTGTGTTGAACATACTGAAACTGAGGGAATCATTGTATTGATCATATTGGAACTGAGGGTGTGATTGTGTTGAACATACTGGAACTGAGGGAATGATTGTGTTGATCATATTGGAACTGAACACATGATTGCATTGAACGTATTGGAACTGAGGGTATGATTGTGTTGAACATATTTGAACGAAACAAATGATTGTGTTGATAACAGTGGAACTGAGGGTATGATTGTGTTGAACATATTGGAACTGAGGGAATGATGGAGTTGATTATATTGAAACTGAATATATGATTATGTTGATCATACTGGAACAAACGGTATGATTGTGTTGATCATATTGGAACTGGACATATGATTGTGTAGAACTCATTGGCACTGAGGGTATGATTGTGTTGAACATATTGTAACTGAACATATGATTGTGTTGAACTCATTGGCACTGAGGGTATGATTGTGTTCAACATATTGTAACTGAGTCTATGATTGTGTTGAACGTATTGGAACTGAGGGAATGATGGTGTTGATTATATTCGAACTGAATATATGATTATGTTGATCATACTGGAACAAACGGTATGATTGTGTTAATCATATTGGAACTGAGGGAATGATTGTGTTGATCCTATCGGAAATAAATATATGATTGTGTTGAACATATTGAAACCGAACAAATGATTGTGTTGAACTCATTGGAACTGAGTCTATGATTGTGTTGAACGTGTTGGAACTGAGGGTATGAATCTGTTGATCATATTGGAACTGAACATATTCTGGTGAAAATATTGGAACTGAACATATGATTCTGGTGAAAATATTGGAACTGTGGGTACGATTGTGTTGATCATATTGGAACTGTATATATGATTGTGTTGAACATATTGGAACTGAGGGAATGATTGTGTTGATCAAATAGGAACTGCAGATATGATTATGTTGATCATATTTGAACTGGAGATATGATTGTGTTGAACATATTAGAACTGATTGCGTTGAACATATTGGAACTGAATCTATGATTGTGTTGAACATATTGGAAATGATTGTGTTGAACATATTAGAATTAAGGGTATAATTCTGATGAATATATTGGAACTGAGGGCATGATTGTGTTGAACATATTGTTAATGAGGGAATGATTGTGTTGATCATATTGGAACTGAGGGTGTGATTGTGTTGAACATACTGGAACTGAGGGAATGATTGTGTTGATCATATTGGAACTGAACACATGATTGCATTGAACGTATTGGAACTGAGGGTATGATTGTCTTGAACATATTTGAACAAAACAAATGATTGTGTTGATCATATTGGAACTGAGTGTATGATTGTGTTGAACATATTGGAACTGAGGGAATGATTGTGTTGATCCTATCAGAAATAAATATATGATTGTGTTGAACATACTGGAACTGAACATATGATTGTGTTGAACATATTGAAACTGAGGGAATGATGGTGTTGATCATATTCAAAATGAATATGTGATTATGTTGATCATACTGGAACAAACGGTATGATTGTGTTGATCATATTGGAACTGAGGGTATGATTGTGTTGATCATATTGAAACTGGAGATTTGATTCTGTTGATCATATTTGAACTGGAGATATGATTGTGTTGAACATACTAGAACATAGTGTATGATTGTGTTGAACAATTGGAACTGAGGGTATGAATGTGTTGATCATATTGGAACTGAACATACGATTCTGGTGAACATACCAGAACTGAGGGTATGAATGTGTTCAACAGAGCGGAACTGAGGGTATGATTGTGTTGATCATATTGGAACCGAATATATGATTGTGTTGAACATATTGGAACTGAGAGAATGATTGTGTTGATCAAATTGGAACTGCAGATATGATTATGTTGATGATGTTTGAACTGGAGTTAAGATTGTGTTGAACATATTGGAAATGATTGTGTTGAACATATTAGAATTAAGGGTATAATTCGGATGAACATATTGGAACTGAGGGTATGATTCTGATGAAGATATTGGAAATGAGGGAATGATGGTGTTGATCATATTGGAACTGAACATACGATTGTGTTGATCACACTGGAACGAACGGTATGATTGTTTTGATCATAATGGAACTGAGGGTATGATTGTGTTGATCATATCAGAACTGAGGGTATAATTGTGATAAACATATTGGAACTGAGGGTATGATTGTGTTCAACATACTAGAACTGAGGGTATGATTGTGTTGAACAGAGTGGAACTGAGGGAATGATTGTGTTGATCAAATTGGAACTGCAGATATGATTATGTTGATGATATTTGAACTGGAGTTAAGATTGTGTTGAACATATTGGAAATGATTGTGTTGAACATATTAGAATTAAGGGTATAATTCGGATGAACATATTGGAACTGAGGGTATGATTCTGATGAAGATATTGGAACTGAGGGAATGATTGTGTTGATCCTATCGTAAATAAATATATGATTGTGTTGAACATATTGGAACTGAACATATGATTGTGTAGAACTCATTGGCACTGAGGGTATGATTGTGTTGATCAAATTGGAACTGCAGATACGATTATGTTGATCATATTTCAACTGGAGATATGATTGTGTTGAACATATTAGAACTGATTGCGTTGAACATATTGGAACTGAATCTATGATTGTGTTGAACATATTGGAAATGATTGTGTTGAACATATTAGAATTAAGGGTATAATTCTGATGAATATATTGGAACTGAGGGCATGATTGTGTTGAACATATTGTTAATGAGGGAATGATTGTGTTGATCATATTGGAACTGAGGGTGTGATTGTGTTGAACATACTGGAACTGAGGGAATGATTGTGTTGATCATATTGGAACTGAACACATGATTGCATTGAACGTATTGGAACTGAGGGTATGATTGTCTTGAACATATTTGAACAAAACAAATGATTGTGTTGATCATATTGGAACTGAGTGTATGATTGTGTTGAACATATTGGAACTGAGGGAATGATTGTGTTGATCCTATCAGAAATAAATATATGATTGTGTTGAACATACTGGAACTGAACATATGATTGTGTTGAACATATTGAAACTGAGGGAATGATGGTGTTGATCATATTCAAAATGAATATGTGATTATGTTGATCATACTGGAACAAACGGTATGATTGTGTTGATCATATTGGAACTGAGGGTATGATTGTGTTGATCATATTGAAACTGGAGATTTGATTCTGTTGATCATATTTGAACTGGAGATATGATTGTGTTGAACATACTAGTACATAGTGTATGATTGTGTTGAACAATTGGAACTGAGGGTATGAATGTGTTGATCATATTGGAACTGAACATACGATTCTGGTGAACATACCAGAACTGAGGGTATGAATGTGTTCAACAGAGCGGAACTGAGGGAATGATTGTGTTGATCATATTGGAACCGAATATATGATTGTGTTGAACATATTGGAACTGAGAGAATGATTGTGTTGATCAAATTGGAACTGCAGATATGATTATGTTGATGATGTTTGAACTGGAGTTAAGATTGTGTTGAACATATTGGAAATGATTGTGTTGAACATATTAGAATTAAGGGTATAATTCGGATGAACATATTGGAACTGAGGGTATGATTCTGATGAAGATATTGGAAATGAGGGAATGATGGTGTTGATCATATTGGAACTGAACATACGATTGTGTTGATCACACTGGAACGAACGGTATGATTGTTTTGATCATAATGGAACTGAGGGTATGATTGTGTTGATCATATCAGAACTGAGGGTATAATTGTGATAAACATATTGGAACTGAGGGTATGATTGTGTTCAACATACTAGAACTGAGGGTATGATTGTGTTGAACAGAGTGGAACTGAGGGAATGATTGTGTTGATCAAATTGGAACTGCAGATATGATTATGTTGATGATATTTGAACTGGAGTTAAGATTGTGTTGAACATATTGGAAATGATTGTGTTGAACATATTAGAATTAAGGGTATAATTCGGATGAACATATTGGAACTGAGGGTATGATTCTGATGAAGATATTGGAACTGAGGGAATGATTGTGTTGATCCTATCGTAAATAAATATATGATTGTGTTGAACATATTGGAACTGAACATATGATTGTGTAGAACTCATTGGCACTGAGGGTATGATTGTGTTGATCAAATTGGAACTGCAGATACGATTATGTTGATCATATTTCAACTGGAGATATGATTGTGTTGAACATATTAGAACTGATTGCGTTGAACATATTGGAACTGAATCTATGATTGTGTTGAACATATTGGAAATGATTGTGTTGAACATATTAGAATTAAGGGTATAATTCTGATGAATATATTGGAACTGAGGGCATGATTGTGTTGAACATATTGTTAATGAGGGAATGATTGTGTTGATCATATTGGAACTGAGGGTGTGATTGTGTTGAACATACTGGAACTGAGGGAATGATTGTGTTGATCATATTGGAACTGAACACATGATTGCATTGAACGTATTGGAACTGAGGGTATGATTGTCTTGAACATATTTGAACAAAACAAATGATTGTGTTGATCATATTGGAACTGAGTGTATGATTGTGTTGAACATATTGGAACTGAGGGAATGATTGTGTTGATCCTATCAGAAATAAATATATGATTGTGTTGAACATACTGGAACTGAACATATGATTGTGTTGAACATATTGAAACTGAGGGAATGATGGTGTTGATCATATTCAAAATGAATATGTGATTATGTTGATCATACTGGAACAAACGGTATGATTGTGTTGATCATATTGGAACTGAGGGTATGATTGTGTTGATCATATTGAAACTGGAGATTTGATTCTGTTGATCATATTTGAACTGGAGATATGATTGTGTTGAACATACTAGTACATAGTGTATGATTGTGTTGAACAATTGGAACTGAGGGTATGAATGTGTTGATCATATTGGAACTGAACATACGATTCTGGTGAACATACCAGAACTGAGGGTATGAATGTGTTCAACAGAGCGGAACTGAGGGAATGATTGTGTTGATCATATTGGAACCGAATATATGATTGTGTTGAACATATTGGAACTGAGAGAATGATTGTGTTGATCAAATTGGAACTGCAGATATGATTATGTTGATGATGTTTGAACTGGAGTTAAGATTGTGTTGAACATATTGGAAATGATTGTGTTGAACATATTAGAATTAAGGGTATAATTCGGATGAACATATTGGAACTGAGGGTATGATTCTGATGAAGATATTGGAAATGAGGGAATGATGGTGTTGATCATATTGGAACTGAACATACGATTGTGTTGATCACACTGGAACGAACGGTATGATTGTTTTGATCATAATGGAACTGAGGGTATGATTGTGTTGATCATATCAGAACTGAGGGTATAATTGTGATAAACATATTGGAACTGAGGGTATGATTGTGTTCAACATAATAGAACTGAGGGTATGATTGTGTTGAACAGAGTGGAACTGAGGGAATGATTGTGTTGATCAAATTGGAACTGCAGATATGATTATGTTGATGATATTTGAACTGGAGTTAAGATTGTGTTGAACATATTGGAAATGATTGTGTTGAACATATTAGAATTAAGGGTATAATTCGGATGAACATATTGGAACTGAGGGTATGATTCTGATGAACATATTGGAACTGAGGGAATGATTGTGTTGATCCTATCGGAAATAAATATATGATTGTGTTGAACATATTGGAACTGAACATATGATTGTGTAGAACTCATTGGCACTGTGGGTATGATTGTGTTGAACATATTGTAACTGAACATATGATTGGGTTGAACGTATTAGAACTGAACTTATGATTGTGATGAACATATTGAAACTGAATATATGATTATGTTGATCATACTGGAACAAACGGTATGATTGTGTTGATCATATTGGAACTGAGGGAATGATTGTGTTGATCCTATCGGAAATAAATATATGATTGTGTTGAACATATTGTAACTGAGTCTATGATTGTGTTGAACGTATTGGAACTGAGGGAATGATGGTGTTGATTATATTCGAACTGAATATATGATTACGTTGATCATACTGGAGCAAAGAGTATGATTGTGTTGAGTATATTGGACCAGAGGGTATGATTGTGTAGAACATATTGGAACTGTGCGAATGATTGTGTTGATCATATTGAAACAGGAGATATGATTCTGTTGATCATATTGAAACTGGAGATATGATTGTTTTCAACATACTAGAACTGAGGGTATGATTGTGTTGAACAGATTGGAACTGCGGGTATGAATCTGTTGATCATATTGGAACTGATCATATTCAGGTGAAAATATTGGAACTGAACATACGATTCTGGTGAAAATATTGGAACTGTGGGTACGATTGTGTAGAACATATTGGAAGGGTGGGAATGATTGTGCTGATCATATTGAAACTGGAGATATGATTCAGGTCATCATATTGGAACTGGAGATATGATTGTGTTGAACATACTAGAACTGAGGGTATGATTGTTTTGAACAGATAGGAACTGAGGGAACGATGCTGTTGATCATATTGGAACTGAATATATGATTGTGTTGAACATATTGGAACTGAGGGAATGATTGTGTTGATCAATTGGAACTGCAGATATGATTATGTTGATCATATTTGAACTGGAGATATGATTGTGTTGAACATATTAGAACTGATTGCGTTGAACATATTGGAACTGAATCTATGATTGTGTTGAAAATATTGGAAATGATTGTGTTGAACATATTAGAATTAAGGGTATAATTCTGATGAACATATTGGAACTGAAGGTATGATTCTGTTGAAGATATTGGAAATGAGGGAATGATGGTGTTGATCATATTGGAACTGAACATATGATTGTGTTGATCACACCAGAACGAACGGTATGATTGTGTTGATCATAATGGAACTGGGGGTATGATTCTGTTGATCATATCAGAACTGAGGGTGAAATTGTGATCAACAGATTAGAACTGAGGGTATGATTGTGTTCAATATACTTGAACTAAACATATGATTCTGTTGATCATATTGGAACTGAGCAAATGATTACGTTGAACGTATTGGAACTGAGGGTATGATTGTGTTGAACATATTTGAACGAAACAAATGATTGTGTTGATCATATTGGAACTGAGGGTATGATTGTGTTGAACATATTGGAACTGAGGGAATGATTGTGTTGATCCTATCGGAAATAAATATATGATTGTGTTGAACATATTGGAACTGAACATATGATTGTGTTGAACTCATTGGAACTGAGGGTATGATTGTGTTGATCATATTGGAACTGAGTCTACGATTGTGTTGAACATATTGGAACTGAGGGAATGATGGTGTTGATCATATTCAAACTGAATATGTGATTATGTTGATCATACTGGAACAAACGGTATGATTGTGTTGATCATATTGGAACTGAGGGTATGATTGTGTAGTATATATTGGAACTGTGGGAATGATTGTGTTGAACAGATTGGAACTGAGGGTATGAATGTGTTGATCATATTGGAACTGAACATATTCTGGTGAAAATATTGGAACTGAACATACGATTCTGGTGAAAATATTGGAACTGAGGGTACGATTGTGTAGAACATATTGGAAGGGTGGGAATGATTGTGCTGATCATATTGAAACTGGAGATATGATTGAGTTGATCTTATTTGAACTGGAGATATGATTGTGTTGAACATAATAGAACTGAGGGTATGATTGTGTTGAACAGATAGGAACTGACGGAATGATGGTGTTGATCATATTGGAACTGAATATATGATTGTGCTGAACATATAATAGAACTGATTGTGTTGAACATATTAGAATTATGGGTATAATTCTGATGAATATATTGCAACGGAGGGTATGATTGTGTTGAACATATTGGAAATGAGGGAATGATGGTGTTGATCATATTGGAACTGAAAATATGATTGTGTTGATCACACCGGAACGAATGGTATGATTGTGTTGATCATAATGGAACTGAGGGTATGATTGTGTTGATCATATCGGAACTGAGGGTATGAGTGTGTTCAACATACTTGAACTAAACATATGATTGTGTTGAACATACTGAAACTGAGGGAATGATTGTGTTGATCATTTTGGAACTGAACACATGATTGCATTGAACGTCATGGAACTGAGGGTATGATTATGTTGAACATATTGGAACTGAGGGAATGATTGTGTTTAACATATTTGAACTAAACATATGATTGTGTTGATCATATTGGAACTGAGGGTGTGATTGTGCTGAACATATTGGAACTGAGGGAATGATTGTGTTGAACATATGGAAACTGAGGGTATGATTGTGTTGATCACATTGGAACTGAGGGTATAATTGTGATGAACGTACTAGAACTAAGGGAATGATTGTGTTGATCATATTGGAACTGAATATATGATTGAGTTGAACATATTGGAACTGAGGGACTGATGGTGTTGATCATATTGGAACTGAATATATGATTATGTTGATCATACTGGAACAGACGGTATGATTGTGTTGATCATATTGGAACTGAGGGTATGATTGTGTAGAACATATTGGAACTGTGGGGATGTTTGTGTTGAACATATTGAAACTGGTGATCTGGTTGAGTTGATCATATTGAAACTGGAGATATGTTTGAGTTGATCATATTGAAACATGTTGAACACATGATTGAATTGAACGTCATGGAACTGAGGGTATGATTATGTTGAACATATTGGAACTGAGGGAATGATTGTGTTTAACATATTTGAACTAAACATATGATTGTGTTGATCATATTGGAACAGAGGTTGTGATTGTGCTGAACAGATTGGAACTGAGGGTATGATTGTGTTGATCAGATTGGAACTGAGGGTATAATTGTGATGAATGTACTAGAACTAAGGGAATGATTGTGTTGATCATATTGGAACTGAATATATGATTGAGTTGAACATATTGGAACTGAGGGTACGATTGGGTAGAACATATTGGAACGGTGGGAATGATTGTGCTGATCATATGGAAACTGGAGATATTATTGAGTTGATCATATTGGAACTGGAGATATGATTGTGGTGAACATACTAGAACTGAGGGTATGACTGTGTTGAACAGAGTAGAACTGAGGGTATGATTGTGTAGAACATATTGGAACTGTGGGGATGTTTGTGTTGAACATATTGAAACTGGTGATCTGGTTGAGTTGATCATATTGAAACTGGAGATATGTTTGAGTTGATCATATTGAAACATGTTGAACACATGATTGAATTGAACGTCATGGAACTGAGGGTATGATTATGTTGAACATATTGGAACTGAGGGAATGATTGTGTTTAACATATTTGAACTAAACATATGATTGTGTTGATCATATTGGAACAGAGGTTGTGATTGTGCTGAACAGATTGGAACTGAGGGTATGATTGTGTTGATCAGATTGGAACTGAGGGTATAATTGTGATGAATGTACTAGAACTAAGGGAATGATTGTGTTGATCATATTGGAACTGAATATATGATTGAGTTGAACATATTGGAACTGAGGGTACGATTGGGTAGAACATATTGGAACGGTGGGAATGATTGTGCTGATCATATGGAAACTGGAGATATTATTGAGTTGATCATATTGGAACTGGAGATATGATTGTGGTGAACATACTAGAACTGAGGGTATGACTGTGTTGAACAGAGTAGAACTGAGGGAATGATTGTGTTGATCCTATCGGAAATAAATATATGATTGTGTTGAACATATTGTAACTGAGTCTATGATTGTGTTGAACGTATTGGAACTGAGGGAATGATGGTGTTGATTATATTCGAACTGAATATATGATTACGTTGATCATACTGGAGCAAAGAGTATGATTGTGTTGAGTATATTGGACCAGAGGGTATGATTGTGTAGAACATATTGGAACTGTGCGAATGATTGTGTTGATCATATTGAAACAGGAGATATGATTCTGTTGATCATATTGAAACTGGAGATATGATTGTTTTCAACATACTAGAACTGAGGGTATGATTGTGTTGAACAGATTGGAACTGCGGGTATGAATCTGTTGATCATATTGGAACTGATCATATTCAGGTGAAAATATTGGAACTGAACATACGATTCTGGTGAAAATATTGGAACTGTGGGTACGATTGTGTAGAACATATTGGAAGGGTGGGAATGATTGTGCTGATCATATTGAAACTGGAGATATGATTCAGGTCATCATATTGGAACTGGAGATATGATTGTGTTGAACATACTAGAACTGAGGGTATGATTGTTTTGAACAGATAGGAACTGAGGGAACGATGCTGTTGATCATATTGGAACTGAATATATGATTGTGTTGAACATATTGGAACTGAGGGAATGATTGTGTTGATCAAATTGGAACTGCAGATATGATTATGTTGATCATATTTGAACTGGAGATATGATTGTGTTGAACATATTAGAACTGATTGCGTTGAACATATTGGAACTGAATCTATGATTGTGTTGAAAATATTGGAAATGATTGTGTTGAACATATTAGAATTAAGGGTATAATTCTGATGAACATATTGGAACTGAAGGTATGATTCTGTTGAAGATATTGGAAATGAGGGAATGATGGTGTTGATCATATTGGAACTGAACATATGATTGTGTTGATCACACCAGAACGAACGGTATGATTGTGTTGATCATAATGGAACTGGGGGTATGATTGTGTTGATCATATCAGAACTGAGGGTGAAATTGTGATCAACAGATTAGAACTGAGGGTATGATTGTGTTCAATATACTTGAACTAAACATATGATTCTGTTGATCATATTGGAACTGAGCAAATGATTACGTTGAACGTATTGGAACTGAGGGTATGATTGTGTTGAACATATTTGAACGAAACAAATGATTGTGTTGATCATATTGGAACTGAGGGTATGATTGTGTTGAACATATTGGAACTGAGGGAATGATTGTGTTGATCCTATCGGAAATAAATATATGATTGTGTTGAACATATTGGAACTGAACATATGATTGTGTTGAACTCATTGGAACTGAGGGTATGATTGTGTTGATCATATTGGAACTGAGTCTACGATTGTGTTGAACATATTGGAACTGAGGGAATGATGGTGTTGATCATATTCAAACTGAATATGTGATTATGTTGATCATACTGGAACAAACGGTATGATTGTGTTGATCATATTGGAACTGAGGGTATGATTGTGTAGTATATATTGGAACTGTGGGAATGATTGTGTTGAACAGATTGGAACTGAGGGTATGAATGTGTTGATCATATTGGAACTGAACATATTCTGGTGAAAATATTGGAACTGAACATACGATTCTGGTGAAAATATTGGAACTGAGGGTACGATTGTGTAGAACATATTGGAAGGGTGGGAATGATTGTGCTGATCATACTGAAACTGGAGATATGATTGAGTTGATCTTATTTGAACTGGAGATATGATTGTGTTGAACATAATAGAACTGAGGGTATGATTGTGTTGAACAGATAGGAACTGACGGAATGATGGTGTTGATCATATTGGAACTGAATATATGATTGTGCTGAACATATTGGAACTGAGGGAATGATTGTGTTGATCAAATTGGAACTGCAGATATGATTATGTTGATCATATTTGAACTGGAGATATGATTGTGTTGAACATATAATAGAACTGATTGTGTTGAACATATTAGAATTATGGGTATAATTCTGATGAATATATTGCAACGGAGGGTATGATTGTGTTGAACATATTGGAAATGAGGGAATGATGGTGTTGATCATATTGGAACTGAAAATATGATTGTGTTGATCACACCGGAACGAATGGTATGATTGTGTTGATCATAATGGAACTGAGGGTATGATTGTGTTGATCATATCGGAACTGAGGGTATGAGTGTGTTCAACATACTTGAACTAAACATATGATTGTGTTGAACATACTGAAACTGAGGGAATGATTGTGTTGATCATTTTGGAACTGAACACATGATTGCATTGAACGTCATGGAACTGAGGGTATGATTATGTTGAACATATTGGAACTGAGGGAATGATTGTGTTTAACATATTTGAACTAAACATATGATTGTGTTGATCATATTGGAACTGAGGGTGTGATTGTGCTGAACAGATTGGAACTGAGGGAATGATTGTGTTGAACATATGGAAACTGAGGGTATGATTGTGTTGATCACATTGGAACTGAGGGTATAATTGTGATGAACGTACTAGAACTAAGGGAATGATTGTGTTGATCATATTGGAACTGAATATATGATTGAGTTGAACATATTGGAACTGAGGGACTGATGGTGTTGATCATATTGGAACTGAATATATGATTATGTTGATCATACTGGAACAGACGGTATGATTGTGTTGATCATATTGGAACTGAGGGTATGATTGTGTAGAACATATTGGAACTATGGGGATGTTTGTGTTGAACATATTGAAACTGGTGATCTGGTTGAGTTGATCATATTGAAACTGGAGATATGTTTGAGTTGATCATATTGAAACTGGAGATATGATTGTGTTGATCATATTGGAACTGAACACATGATTGAATTGAACGTCATGGAACTGAGGGTATGATTATGTTGAACATATTGGAACTGAGGGAATGATTGTGTTTAACATATTTGAACTAAACATATGATTGTGTTGATCATATTGGAACAGAGGTTGTGATTGTGCTGAACAGATTGGAACTGAGGGAATGATTGTGTTGAACATATTGAAACTGAGGGTATGATTGTGTTGATCAGATTGGAACTGAGGGTATAATTGTGATGAATGTACTAGAACTAAGGGAATGATTGTGTTGATCATATTGGAACTGAATATATGATTGAGTTGAACATATTGGAACTGAGGGTACGATTGGGTAGAACATATTGGAACGGTGGGAATGATTGTGCTGATCATATGGAAACTGGAGATATTATTGAGTTGATCATATTGGAACTGGAGATATGATTGTGTTGAACATACTAGAACTGAGGGTATGACTGTGTTGAACAGAGTAGAACTGAGGGAATGATTGTGTTGATCAAATTGGAACTGCAGATATGATTATGTTGATCATATTTGAACTGGAGATAAGATTGTGTTGAACATATTAGAATTAAGGGTATAATTCTGATGAACATATTGGAACGGAGGGTATGATTGTGTTGAACATATTGGAAATGAGCGAATGATGGTGTTGATCATATTGGAACTGAACATATGATTGTGTTGATCACACCGGAACGAACGGTATGATTGTTTTGATCATAATGGAACTGAGGGTATGATTGTGTTGATCATATCGGAACTGAGGGTATAATTGTGATGATCATATTTGAACTGAACACATGATTGCGTTGAACGTATTGGAACTGAGTGTATGATTGTGTTGAACATATTTGAACTAAACAAATGATTGTGTTGATCTTATTGGAACTGAGGGTATGATTGTGTTGATCATATTGGAACTGAGGGAATGATTGTGTTGATCCTATCGGAAATAAATATATGATTGTATTGAACATATTGGAACTGAACATATGATTGTTTTGAACATATTGAAACCGAACATATGATTGTGTTGAACTGATTGGAATTGAGGGTATGATTGTGTTGAACATATTGGAACTGAGTCTATGATTGTGTTGAACGTATTGGAACTGAGGGAATGATGGTGTTGATCATATTCGAACTGAATATAGGATTATGTTGATCATACTGGAACAAATGGTATGATTGCGTTGATCATATTGGAACTGAGGGTATGATTGTGTAGAACATATTGGAACTGTGGGAATGATTGTGTTGATCATATTGAAACTGGAGATATGATTCTGTTGATCATACTGGAACAGACGGTATGATTGTGTTGATCATATTGGAACTGAGGGTATGATTGTGTAGAACATATTGGAACTGAGGGACTGATGGTGTTGATCATATTGGAACTGAATATATGATTATGTTGATCATACTGGAACAGACGGTATGATTGTGTTGATCATATTGGAACTGAGGGTATGATTGTGTAGAACATATTGGAACTATGGGGATGTTTGTGTTGAACATATTGAAACTGGTGATCTGGTTGAGTTGATCATATTGAAACTGGAGATATGTTTGAGTTGATCATATTGAAACTGGAGATATGATTGTGTTGATCATATTGGAACTGAACACATGATTGAATTGAACGTCATGGAACTGAGGGTATGATTATGTTGAACATATTGGAACTGAGGGAATGATTGTGTTTAACATATTTGAACTAAACATATGATTGTGTTGATCATATTGGAACAGAGGTTGTGATTGTGCTGAACAGATTGGAACTGAGGGAATGATTGTGTTGAACATATTGAAACTGAGGGTATGATTGTGTTGATCAGATTGGAACTGAGGGTATAATTGTGATGAATGTACTAGAACTAAGGGAATGATTGTGTTGATCATATTGGAACTGAATATATGATTGAGTTGAACATATTGGAACTGAGGGTACGATTGGGTAGAACATATTGGAACGGTGGGAATGATTGTGCTGATCATATGGAAACTGGAGATATTATTGAGTTGATCATATTGGAACTGGAGATATGATTGTGTTGAACATACTAGAACTGAGGGTATGACTGTGTTGAACAGAGTAGAACTGAGGGAATGATTGTGTTGATCAAATTGGAACTGCAGATATGATTATGTTGATCATATTTGAACTGGAGATAAGATTGTGTTGAACATATTAGAATTAAGGGTATAATTCTGATGAACATATTGGAACGGAGGGTATGATTGTGTTGAACATATTGGAAATGAGCGAATGATGGTGTTGATCATATTGGAACTGAACATATGATTGTGTTGATCACACCGGAACGAACGGTATGATTGTTTTGATCATAATGGAACTGAGGGTATGATTGTGTTGATCATATCGGAACTGAGGATATAATTGTGATGATCATATTTGAACTGAACACATGATTGCGTTGAACGTATTGGAACTGAGTGTATGATTGTGTTGAACATATTTGAACTAAACAAATGATTGTGTTGATCTTATTGGAACTGAGGGTATGATTGTGTTGATCATATTGGAACTGAGGGAATGATTGTGTTGATCCTATCGGAAATAAATATATGATTGTATTGAACATATTGGAACTGAACATATGATTGTTTTGAACATATTGAAACCGAACATATGATTGTGTTGAACTGATTGGAATTGAGGGTATGATTGTGTTGAACATATTGGAACTGAGTCTATGATTGTGTTGAACGTATTGGAACTGAGGGAATGATGGTGTTGATCATATTCGAACTGAATATAGGATTATGTTGATCATACTGGAACAAATGGTATGATTGTGTTGATCATATTGGAACTGAGGGTATGATTGTGTAGAACATATTGGAACTGTGGGAATGATTGTGTTGATCATATTGAAACTGGAGATATGATTCTGTTGATCATACTGGAACAGACGGTATGATTGTGTTGATCATATTGGAACTGAGGGTATGATTGTGTAGAACATATTGGAACTGAGGGACTGATGGTGTTGATCATATTGGAACTGAATATATGATTATGTTGATCATACTGGAACAGACGGTATGATTGTGTTGATCATATTGGAACTGAGGGTATGATTGTGTAGAACATATTGGAACTGTGGGGATGTTTGTGTTGAACATATTGAAACTGGTGATCTGGTTGAGTTGATCATATTGAAACTGGAGATATGTTTGAGTTGATCATATTGAAACTGGAGATATGATTGTGTTGATCATATTGGAACTGAACACATGATTGAATTGAACGTCATGGAACTGAGGGTATGATTATGTTGAACATATTGGAACTGAGGGAATGATTGTGTTTAACATATTTGAACTAAACATATGATTGTGTTGATCATATTGGAACAGAGGTTGTGATTGTGCTGAACAGATTGGAACTGAGGGAATGATTGTGTTGAACATATTGAAACTGAGGGTATGATTGTGTTGATCAGATTGGAACTGAGGGTATAATTGTGATGAATGTACTAGAACTAAGGGAATGATTGTGTTGATCATATTGGAACTGAATATATGATTGAGTTGAACATATTGGAACTGAGGGTACGATTGGGTAGAACATATTGGAACGGTGGGAATGATTGTGCTGATCATATGGAAACTGGAGATATTATTGAGTTGATCATATTGGAACTGGAGATATGATTGTGTTGAACATACTAGAACTGAGGGTATGACTGTGTTGAACAGAGTAGAACTGAGGGAATGATTGTGTTGATCAAATTGGAACTGCAGATATGATTATGTTGATCATATTTGAACTGGAGATAAGATTGTGTTGAACATATTAGAATTAAGGGTATAATTCTGATGAACATATTGGAACGGAGGGTATGATTGTGTTGAACATATTGGAAATGAGCGAATGATGGTGTTGATCATATTGGAACTGAACATATGATTGTGTTGATCACACCGGAACGAACGGTATGATTGTTTTGATCATAATGGAACTGAGGGTATGATTGTGTTGATCATATCGGAACTGAGGGTATAATTGTGATGATCATATTTGAACTGAACACATGATTGCGTTGAACGTATTGGAACTGAGTGTATGATTGTGTTGAACATATTTGAACTAAACAAATGATTGTGTTGATCTTATTGGAACTGAGGGTATCATTGTGTTGATCATATTGGAACTGAGGGAATGATTGTGTTGATCCTATCGGAAATAAATATATGATTGTATTGAACATATTGGAACTGAACATATGATTGTTTTGAACATATTGAAACCGAACATATGATTGTGTTGAACTGATTGGAATTGAGGGTATGATTGTGTTGAACATATTGGAACTGAGTCTATGATTGTGTTGAACGTATTGGAACTGAGGGAATGATGGTGTTGATCATATTCGAACTGAATATAGGATTATGTTGATCATACTGGAACAAATGGTATGATTGTGTTGATCATATTGGAACTGAGGGTATGATTGTGTAGAACATATTGGAACTGTGGGAATGATTGTGTTGATCATATTGAAACTGGAGATATGATTCTGTTGATCATATTGGAACTGGAGATATGATTGTGTTGAACATACTAGAACTGTGGGTATGATTGTGTTGAACAGATTGGAACTGAGTGTGTGAATGTGTTGATCATATTGGAACTGAACATATTCTGGTGAAAATATTGGAACTGAACATACGATTCTGGTGAAAATATTGGAACTGAGGGTACGATTGTGTTGAACCTATTGGAAGGGTGGGAATGATTGTGCTGATCATATTGAAACTGGAGATATGATTGAGTTGATCTTATTTCAACTGGAGATATGATTGTGTTGAACATACTAGAACTGAGGGTATGATTGTGTTGAACAGATAGGAACTGAGGGAATGATTGTGTTGATCAAATTAGAACTGCAGATATGATTATGTTGATCATATTTGAACTGGAGATATGATTGTGTTGAACATATTAGAATTAAGGGTATAATTCTGATGAACATATTGGAACTGAGGGTATAATTGTGATGAACGTACTAGAAGTAAGGGAATGATTGTGTTGATCATATTGGAACTGAATATATGATTGAGTTGAACATATTGGAACTGAGGGACTGATGGTGTTGATCATATTGGAACTGATCTCATGATTGCGTTGAACATATTGGAACTGAGGGTATGATTGTGTTGAACATATTTGAACTAAACAAATGATTGTGTTGATCATATTGGAACTGAGGGTATGATTGTGTTGAAAATATTGGAAATGAGGGAATGATGTTGTTGATCATATTGGAACTGAACATATGATTATGTTGATCATACTGGAACAAACGGCATGATTGTGTTGATCATATTGGAACTGAGGGTATGATTGTGTAGAACATATTGGAACTGTGGGAATGATTGTGTTGATCATATTCAAACTGGAGATATGATTGAGTTGATCATATTGGAACTGGAGATATGATTGTGTTGAACATACGAGAACTGAGGGTACGATTGTGTTGAACAGATTGGAACTGAGGGTATGAATGTGTTAATCATATTGGAACTGAACATATGATTCTGGTGAAAATATTGGAACTGAGGGTACGATTGTGTAGAACATATTGGAACGGTGGGAATGATTGTGCTGATTGTATTGAAACTGGAGATATGATTGAGTTGATCATATTGGAACTGAAGATATGATTGTGTTGAATATACTAGAACTGAGGGTATGATTGTGTTGAACAGATAGGAACTGAGGGAATTATGGTGTTGATCATATTGGAACAGAATATATGATTGTGTTGAACATATTGGAACTGAGGGAATGATTGTGTTGATCAAATTGGAACTGCAGATATGATTATGTTGATCATATTTGAACTGGAGATATGATTGTGTTGAACATATTAGAACTGATTGTGTTGATCATATTGGAACTGAATCTATGATTGTGTTGAACATATTGGAAATGATTGTGTTGAACATATTCGAATTAAGGGTATAATTCTGATGAACATATTGGAACTGAGAGTATGATTGTGTTGAACATATTGGAAATGAGGGAATGATGGTGCTGATCATATTGGAACTGAACATATGATTGTGTTGATCACACCGGAACGAACGGTATGATTGTGTTGATCATAATGGAACAGAACATATTCTGGTGAAAATATTGGAACTGAACATACGATTCTGGTGAAAATATTGGAACTGAGGGTCCGATTGTGTAGAACCTATTGGAAGGGTGGGAATGATTGTGCTGATCATATTGAAACTGGAGATATGATTGAGTTGATCTTATTTCAACTGGAGATATGATTGTGTTGAACATACTAGAACTGAGGGTATGATTGTGTTGAACAGATAGGAACTGAGGGAATGATGGTGTTGATCATATTGGAACAGAATATATGATTGTGTTGAACATATTGGAAATGATTGTGTTGAACATATTAGAATTAAGGGTATAATTCTGATGAACATATTGGAACTGAGGGTATAATTGTGATGAACGTACTAGAAGTAAGGGAATGATTGTGTTGATCATATTGGAACTGAATATATGATTGAGTTGAACATATTGGAACTGAGGGACTGATGGTGTTGATCATATTGGAACTGATCTCATGATTGCGTTGAACATATTGGAACTGAGGGTATGATTGTTTTGAACTGATAGGAACTGAGGGAACGATGGTGTTGATCATATTGGAACTGAATATTTTATTGTGTTGAACATATTGGAACTGAGGGAAAGATTGTGTTGATCAAATTGGAACTGCAGATACGATTGTGTTGATCTTATTTGAACTGGAGATATGATTGTGTTGAACATATTAGAACTGATTGTGTTCAACATATTGGAACTGAATATATGATTGTGTTGAACGTATTGGAACTGAGGGAATGATGGTTTTGATTATATTCGAACTGAATATATGATTATGTTGATCATACTGGAACAAATGGTTTGATTGTGTTGATCATATTGGAATGGAGGGTATGATTGTGTAGAACATATTGGAACTGTGCGAATGATTGTGTTGATCATATTGAAACAGGAGATATGATTCTGTTCATCATATTGGAACTGGAGATATGATTGTGTTGAACATACTAGAACTGAGGGTATGATTGTGTTGAACAGATTTGAACTGAGGGTATGAATCTGTTGATCATATTGGAACAGAACATATTCTGGTGAAAATATTGGAACTGAACATAAGATTCTGGTGAAAATATTGGAACTGTGGGTACGATTGTGTAGAATATATTGGAAGGGTGGGAATGATTGTACTGATCATATTGAAACTGGTGATATGATTCAGGTCATCATATTGGAACTGGAGATATGATTGTGTTGAACATACCAGAACTGAGTGTATGATTGTTTTGAACTGATAGGAACTGAGGGAACGATGGTGTTGATCATATTGGAACTGAATATATTATTGTGTTGATCACACCGGAACGAACGGTATGATTGTGTTGATCATATCGGAACTGAGGGTATAATTGTGATGAACATATTGGAACTGAGGGTATGATTGTGTTCAACATACTCGAACTGAGGGTATGATTGTGTTCAACATACTCGAACTGAGGGTACGATTGTGTTGAACATATTGGAACTGAGGGAATGATTGTGTTGATCATATCGGAAATAAATATATTATTGTTGAATATATTGGAACTGAACATATGATTGTGTTGAACATATTGAAACCGAACATATGATTGTGTTGAACTGATTGAAAATGAGGGTATGATTGTGTTGAAAATATTGGAACTGAGGGTATGATTGCATTGAACAGATTGGAACTGAGGTTATGAGTGTGTTCATCATATTGGAACTGAACATATAATTCTGGTGAAAATGTTGGAACTGAGAGAATGATTGTGTTGATCATATTGGAACTGAATATATGATTGTGTTGAACATATTGGAACTGTGCGAATGATTGTGTTGATCATATTGAAACTGAAGATATGATTGAGTTGAACTCACTGGAACTGAGGGTGTGATTGTGCTGATCATATTGGAACTGAGGGAATGATTGTGTTGATCCTATCGGAAATAAATATATGATTGTGTTGAACATAATAGAACTGAACATATGATTGTGTTGAACATATTGAAACCGAAAATATGATTGTGTTGAATTCATTGGAACTGAGGGTATGATTGTGTTGAACATATTGAAACTGGAGATATGATTGAGTTGATCATATTGGAACTGAAGATATGATTGTGTTGAACATACTAGAACTGAGGGTATAATTGTGTTGAACAGATAGGAACTGAGGGAATGATGGTGTTGATCATATTGGAACAGAATATATGATTGTGTTGAACATATTAGAATTGAGGGAATGATTGTGTTGATCAAATTGGAACTGCAGATATGATTATGTTGATCGTACTTGAACTGGAGATATGATTGTGTTGAACATATTAGAACTGATTGTGTTGATCATATTGGAACTGAATCTATGATTGTGTTGAACATATTGGAAATGATTGTGTTGAACATATTAGAATTAAGGGTATAAATCTGATGAACATATTGGAACTGAGGGTATGATTGTGTTGAACATATTGGAAATGAGGGAATGATGGTGTTGATCATATTGGAACTGAAAATATGATTGTATTGATCACACCGGAACGTACGGTATGATTGTGTTGATCATAATGGAAAGAGGATATGATTGTGTTGATCATATCGGAACTGAGGGTATAATTGTGATGATCATGTTGGACCTGAAGGTATGAATGTGTTCAACATTCTTGAACTAAACATATGATTGTGTTGAACATACTGAAACTGAGGGAATGATTGCGTTGATCATATTGGAACTGATCGCATGATTGCGTTGAACGTATTGGAACTGAGGGTATGATTGTGTTGAACATATTGGAAATGAGGGAATGATGGTGTTGATCATATTGGAACTGAACATATGATTATGTTGATCATACTGGATCAAACGGCATGATTGTGTTGATCATATTGGAACTGAGGGTATGATTGTGTAGAACATATTGGAACTGTGGGAATGATTGTGTTGATCATATTGAAACTGGAGATATGATTCTGTTGATCATATTGGAACTGGAGATATGATTGCGTTGAACATATTAGAACTGATTGTGTTGAACATATTGGAACTGAATCTATGATTGTGTTGAACATATTGGAAATGATTGTGTAGAACATATTAGAATTAAGGGTATAATTCTGATGAATTTATTGGAACTGAGGGAATGATGGTGTTGATCATATTGGAACTGAACATATGATTGTGTTGAATATATTGGAACTGAGGGAATGATGGTGTTGATCATATTGGAACTGAACATATGATTGTGTTGAACATATTGGAAATGATTGTGTTGAACATATTGGAAATGATTCTGTAGAACATATTAGAATTAAGGGTATAATTCTGATGAATTTATTGAAACTGAGGGAATGATGGTGTTGATCATATTGGAACTGAATCTATGATTGTGTTGAACATATTGGAAATGATTGTGTTGAACATATTAGAATTAAGGGTATAAATCTGATGAACATATTGGAACTGAGGGTATGATTGCGTTGAACATATTGGAAATGAGGGAATGATGGTGTTGATCATATTGGAACTGAACATATGATTGTGTTGATCACACCGGAACGAACGGTATGATTTTGTTGATCATAATGGAACTGAGGGTATGAATGTGTTGATCATATTTGAACTAAACATATGATTGTGTTGAACATCCTGAAACTGGGGAATGATTGTCTTGATCAAATTGGAACTGAGGGTATGATTCTCTTGATCATATTTGAGCTGATGGTATGATTGTGATAAGCATTTTGGAAATGTGTGAATGATTTTGCTGATCATATTGGAACTGAGGGTATGATTGTGTTGAACATATTGGAACTGAGGGTTTGATGGTGTTGAACATATTGGAACTGAGGGAATGATTGTGTTGATCATATTGGAACTGAGGGTATGATTGTGTTGATCATATTGGCACTGAGGGTATGAATGTGTTGATCATATTGGAACTGAACATATGATTGTATTGATCATTTTGGAACTGAGGGTATGACTATTTTGATCATATTGGAACTGTGGGAATGATTCTGTTGATTTTATTGGAACTGAACATATGATTGTTTTGAATGTATTGGAACTGAGGGTATTTTTGTGTTGAACAGATTGGAACTGATTGTGTTGATTATATTGGAACTGAGGGTATGGTTGTGTTGAACATATTGAAACTGAGGGAATGATTGTGTTGATCATATTGGAACTGAGGGTATGAATGTGTTGATCATATTGGAACTGAGGGAATGATTGTGTTGATCATATGAGAACTGAACATATGATTGTGTTGAACGTATTGAAACTGAGGGTATGTTTGTGTTGAACAGATTGGAACTGAGGGTATAATTGTGATGAACATGTTGGAAATGAGTGTATGATTGTGTTGAACATATTGGGACTGAGGGATTGATTGTGTTGATCATATTGGAACTGAAGATTTGCTTGTGTTGTTCTTACTGGAATTGATGGTATGATTGTGTTGAAGATATTGAAACTGAGCATATGATTTTGTTGAACATATTGGAACTGAACATATAATTGTGTTGAACATATTGGAACTGAGGGAATGATTGTGTTGATCATATTGGAACTGAACATATGATTGTGTTGATCATATTGGAACTGAACATATGACTGTGTTGAACATATTGGAACTGAGTTTATGATTGTGTTGAACATATCGGAACTGAGGTTAAGATTGTGTTGATCATATTGGAACTGAACATATGATTGTGTTGATCATATTGGAAGAGAACATATGATTGTGTTGATCATACTGGAACTGTGGGTATGATTGTGTTGAACATATTGGAACTGAGGGTATGATTGTGTGGAGCAGATTGGAACTGAGGGTACGATTGTGTTGATCATATTGGAACTGAGGGTATGATTCTCTTGATCATATTTGAACTGATGGTATGATTGTGATAAGCATTTTGGAAATGTGTGAATGATTTTGCTGATCATATTGGAACTGAGGGTATGATTGTGTTGAACATATTGGAACTGAGGGTTTGATGGTGTTGAACATATTGGAACTGAGGGAATGATTGTGTTGATCATATTGGAAATGAACATATGATTGTGTTGATCCTATTGGAACTGAACATATGATTGTGTTGAACATATTGGAACTGAGGGAATGATTGTGTTGATCATATTGGAACTGAGGGTATGATTGTGTTGATCATATTGGCACTGAGGGTATGAATGTGTTGATCATATTGGAACTGAACATATGATTGTATTGATCATTTTGGAACTGAGGGTATGACTATTTTGATCATATTGGAACTGTGGGAATGATTCTGTTGATTTTATTGGAACTGAACATATGATTGTTTTGAATGTATTGGAACTGAGGGTATTTTTGTGTTGAACATATTGGAACTGATGTGTTGATTATATTGGAACTGAGGGTATGGTTGTGTTGAACATATTGAAACTGAGGGAATGATTGTGTTGATCATATTGGAACTGAGGGTATGAATGTGTTGATCATATTGGAACTGAGGGAATGATTGTGTTGATCATATAAGAACTGAACATATGATTGTGTTGAACGTATTGAAACTGAGGGTATGTTTGTGTTGAACAGATTGGAACTGAGGGTATAATTGTGATGAACATGTTGGAAATGAGTGTATGATTGTGTTGAACATATTGGGACTGAGGGATTGATTGTGTTGATCATATTGGATCTGAAGATTTGCTTGTGTTGTTCTTACTGGAATTGATGGTATGATTGTGTTGAAGATATTGAAACTGAGCATATGATTGTGTTGAACATATTGGAACTGAACATATAATTGTGTTGAACATATTGGAACTGAGTTTATGATTGTATTGAACATATTGGAACTGAGGGAATGATTGTGTTGATCATATTGGAACTGAACATATGATTGTGTTGATCATATTGGAACTGAACATATGACTGTGTTGAACATATTGGAACTGAGTTTATGATTGTGTTGAACATATCGGAACTGAGGGTATGATTGTGTTGAACATATTGGAACTGAGGGTTTGATGGTGTTGAACATATTGGAACTGAGGGAATGATTGTGTTGATCATATTGGAAATGAACATATGATTGTGTTGATCCTATTGGAACTGAACATATGATTGTGTTGAACATATTGGAACTGAGGGAATGATTGTGTTGATCATATTGGAACTGAGGGTATGATTGTGTTGATCATATTGGCACTGAGGGTATGAATGTGTTGATCATATTGGAACTGAACATATGACTGTATTGATCATTTTGGAACTGAGGGTATGACTATTTTGATCATATTGGAACTGTGGGAATGATTCTGTTGATTTTATTGGAACTGAACATATGATTGTTTTGAATGTATTGGAACTGAGGGTATTTTTGTGTTGAACAGATTGGAACTGATTGTGTTGATTATATTGGAACTGAGGGTATGGTTGTGTTGAACATATTGAAACTGAGGGAATGATTGTGTTGATCATATTGGAACTGAGGGTATGAATGTGTTGATCATATTGGAACTGAGGGAATGATTGTGTTGATCATATAAGAACTGAACATATGATTGTGTTGAACGTATTGAAACTCAGGGTATGTTTGTGTTGAACAGATTGGAACTGAGGGTATAATTGTGATGAACATGTTGGAAATGAGTGTATGATTGTGTTGAACATATCGGAACTGAGGTTAAGATTGTGTTGATCATATTGGAACTGAACATATGATTGTGTTGATCATATTGGAAGAGAACATATGATTGTGTTGATCATACTGGAACTGTGGGTATGATTGTGTTGAACATATTGGAACTGAGGGTATGATTGTGTGGAGCAGATTGGAACTGAGGGTACGATTGTGTTGATCATATTGGAACTGAGGGTATGATTCTCTTGATCATATTTGAACTGATGGTATGATTGTGATAAGCATTTTGGAAATGTGTGAATGATTTTGCTGATCATATTGGAACTGAGGGTATGATTGCGTTGAACATATTGGAACTGAGGGTTTGATGGTGTTGAACATATTGGAACTGAGGGAATGATTGTGTTGATCATATTGGAAATGAACATATGATTGTGTTGATCCTATTGGAACTGAACATATGATTGTGTTGAACATATTGGAACTGAGGGAATGATTGTGTTGATCATATTGGAACTGAGGGTATGATTGTGTTGATCATATTGGCACTGAGGGTATGAATGTGTTGATCATATTGGAACTGAACATATGATTGTATTGATCATTTTGGAACTGAGGGTATGACTATTTTGATCATATTGGAACTGTGGGAATGATTCTGTTGATTTTATTGGAACTGAACATATGATTGTTTTGAATGTATTGGAACTGAGGGTATTTTTGTGTTGAACAGATTGGAACTGATTGTGTTGATTATATTGGAACTGAGGGTATGGTTGTGTTGAACATATTGAAACTGAGGGAATGATTGTGTTGATCATATTGGAACTGAGGGTATGAATGTGTTGATCATATTGGAACTGAGGGAATGATTGTGTTGATCAAATGAGAACTGAACATATGATTGTGTTGAACGTATTGAAACTGAGGGTATGTTTGTGTTGAACAGATTGGAATTGAGGGTATAATTGTGATGAACATGTTGGAAATGAGTGTATGATTGTGTTGAACATATTGGGACTCAGGGATTGATTGTGTTGATCATATTGGAACTGAAGATTTGCTTGTGTTGTTCTTACTGGAATTGATGGTATGATTGTGTTGAAGATATTGAAACTGAGCATATGATTGTGTTGAACATATTGGAACTGAACATATAATTGTGTTGAACATATTGGAACTGAGTTTATGATTGTATTGAACATATTGGAACTGAGGGAATGATTGTGTTGATCATATTGGAACTGAACATATGATTGTGTTGATCATATTGGAACTGAACATATGACTGTGTTGAACATATTGGAACTGAGTTTATGATTGTGTTGAACATATCGGAACTGAGGTTAAGATTGTGTTGATCATATTGGAACTGAACATATGATTGTGTTGATCATATTGGAAGAGAACATATGATTGTGTTGATCATACTGGAACTGTGGGTATGATTGTGTTGAACATATTGGAACTGAGGGTATGATTGTGTGGAGCAGATTGGAACTGAGGGTACGATTGTGTTGTTCATATTGGAACTGAGGGTATGATTCTCTTGATCATATTTGAACTGATGGTATGATTGTGATAAGCATTTTGGAACTGTGTGAATGATTTTGCTGATCATATTGGAACTGAGGGTATGATTGTGTTGAACATATTGGAAGTGAGGGTTTGATAGTGTTGAACATATTGGAACTGAGGGAATGATTGTGTTGATCATATTGGAAATGAACATATGATTCTGCTGATCCTATTGGAACTGAACATATGATTGTGTTGAACATATTGGAACTGAGGGAATGATTGTGTTGATCATATTGGAACTGAGGTATGATTGTCTTGATCATATTGGAACTGAGGGTATGAATCTGTTGATCATATTGGAACTGAGGGATTGATTGCATTGATCATATTGCAACTGAACATATGATTGTATTGATCATATTGGAACTGAGGGTATGACTGTCTTGATCATATTGGAACTGTGGGAATGATTGCGTTGATTTTATTGGAACTGAACATATGATTGTTTTGAATGTATTGGAACTGAGGGTATTTTTGTGTTGAACATATTGAAACTGAGGGAATGATTGTGTTGATCAGATTGGAACTGAGGGTATAGTTGTGATGAACATGTTGGAACTGAGTGTATGATTGTGTTGAACATATTGGAACGGAGGGATTGATTGTGTTGATCATATTGGAACTGAACATATGCTTGTGTTGAGCATACTGGAATTGAGGGCATGATTGTGCTGAACATATTGGAACTGATTGTATTATTGTGTTGAGAAGATTGGTACTGAGGGTATGATTGTGTTGAACATATTGAAACTGAGCATATGATTGTGTTGAACATATTGGAACTGAACATATGATTGTGTTGATCATATTGGAACTGAGGGTATGATTGTGTTGAACATATTGAAACTGAGCATATGATTGTGTTGAACATATTGGAACTGAACATATGATTGTGTTGATCATATTGGAACTGAGGGTATGATTGTGTTGATCATATTGGAACTGAGGGAATGATTGTGTTGATCATATTGGAAATGAACATATGATTGTGTTGATCATATTGGAACTGAGGGAATGTTTGTGTTGATCATATTGGAACTGAGGGTATGAATGTGTTGATCATATTGGAAATGAGGGAATGATTGTGTTGATCATATGAGAACTGAACATATGATTGTGTTGAACGTATTGGAACTGAGGGTATGTTTGTGTTCAACAGATTGGAACTGAGGGTATAATTGTGATGAACATGTTGGAACTGAGTGTATGATTGTGTTGAACATATTGGAACTGAGGGATTGATTGTGTTGTTCATATTGGAAATGAGGATTTGCTTGTGTTGTTCATACTGGAATTGATGGTATGATTGTGTTGAAGATATTGAAACTGAGCATATGATTGTGTTGAACATATTGGAACGGAACATATGATTGTGTTGATCATATTGGAACTGAACATATGACTGTGTTGAACATTTTGGAACTGAGTTTATGATTGTATTGAACATATTGGAACTGAGGGAATGATTGCGTTGAACATATTGGAACTGAGGGTATGATTGTGTTGATCATATTGGAACTGAGGGTATGATTGCGTTGATCATATTGGAACTGAGGGAATGATTGTGTTGTTCATATGAGAACTGAACATATGATCACGTTGAACATATTGGAACTGAGGGATTGATTGTGTTGATGATATTGGAACTGAAGATTTGCTTGTGTTGATCATACTGGAATTGCGGGTATGATTGTGTTGATCATATTGGAACTGAGGGAATGATTGTGTTGTTCATATGAGAACTGAACAGATGATCATGTTGAACATATTGGAACTGAGGGGTTGATTGTGCTGATCATATTGGAACTGAAGATTTGCTTGTGTTGATCATACTGGAATTGAGGGTATGATTCTGTTGAACATATTGAAACTGAGCATATGATTGTGTTGAACATATTGGAACTGAACATATGATTGTGTTGATCATATTGGAACTGAGGGTATGATTGTGTTGATCATATTGGAACTGCGGGAATGATTCTGTTGATCATATTGGAACTGAACATATGACTGTGTTGAACATATTGGAACTGAGTTTATGATTGCATTGAACATATTGGAACTGAGGGAATGATTGTGTTGAACATATTGGAAATGAGGGTATGATTGTGTTGATCATATTGGAACTGAGGGTATGAATGTGTTGTTCTTACTGGAATTGATGGTATGATTGTGTTGAAGATATTGAAACTGAGAATATGATTGTGTTGAACATATTGGAACTGAACATATAATTGTGTTGATCATATTGGAACTGAACATATGACTGTGTTGAAGATATTGGAACTGAGGGTATGATTGTGTTGAACATATTGGAACTGAGGGTTTGATGGTGTTGAACATATTGGAACTGAGGGAATGATTGTGTTGATCATATTGGAAATGAACATATGATTGTGTTGATCCTATTGGAACTGAACATATGATTGTGTTGAATATATTGGAACTGAGGGAATGATTGTGTTGATCATATTGGAACTGAGGGTATGATTGTGTTGATCATATTGGCACTGAGGGTATGAATGTGTTGATCATATTAGAACTGAACATATGATTGCATTGATCATTTTGGAACTGAGGATATGACTATTTTGATCATATTGGAACTGTGGGAATGATTCTGTTGATTTTATTCGAACTGAACATATGACTGTTTTGAATGTATTGGAACTGAGGGTATTTTTGTGTTGAACAGATTGGAACTGATTGTGTTGATTATATTGTAACTGAGGGTATGGTTGTGTTGAACATATTGAAACTGAGGGAATGATTGTGTTGATCATATTGGAACTGAGGGTATGAATGTGTTGATCATATTGGAACTGACGGAATGATTGTGTTGATCATATTGGAACTGAACATATGACTGTGTTGAACATATTGGAACTGAGTTTATGATTGTGTTGAACATATCGGAACTGAGGTTAAGATTGTGTTCATCATATTGGAACTGAACATATGATTGTGTTGATCATATTGGAAGAGAACATATGATTGTGTTGATCATACTGGAACTGTGGGTATGATTGTGTTGAACATATTGGAACTGAGGGTATGATTGTGTGGAGCAGATTGGAACTGAGGGTACGATTGTGTTGATCATATTGGAACTGAGGGTATGATTCTCTTGATCATATTTGAACTGATGGTATGATTGTGATAAGCATTTTGGAACTGTGTGAATGATTTTGCTGATCATATTGGAACTGAGGGTATGATTGTGTTGAACATATTGGAACTGAGGGTTTGATGGTGTTGAACATATTGGAACTGAGGGAATGATTGTGTTGATCATATTGGAAATGAACATATGATTCTGCTGATCCTATTGGAACTGAACATATGATTGTGTTGAACATATTGGAACTGAGGGAATGATTGTGTTGATCATATTGGAACTGAGGTATGATTGTCTTGATCATATTGGAACTGAGGGTATGTATCTGTTGATCATATTGGAACTGAGGGATTGATTGCATTGATCATATTGCAACTGAACATATGATTGTATTGATCATATTGGAACTGAGGGTATGACTGTCTTGATCATATTGGAACTGTGGGAATGATTGCGTTGATTTTATTGGAACTGAACATATGATTGTTTTGAATGTATTGGAACTGAGGGTATTTTTGTGTTGAACAGATTGGAACTGAGGTTAAGATTGTGTTGATCCTATTGGAACTGAACATATGATTGTGTTGATCATATTGGAAGTGAACATATGATTGTGTTGATCATACTTGAACTGTGGGTATGCTTGTGTTGAACATATTGGAACTGAGGGTATGATTGTGTTGACCAGATTGGAACTGAGGGTACGATTGTGTTGATCATATTGGAACTGAGGGTATGATTCACTTGATCATATTTGAACTGATGGTATGATTGTGATAAGCATTTTGGAAATGTGTGAATGATTTTGCTGATCATATTGGAACTGAGGGTATGATTGTGTTGAACATATTGGAACTGAGGGTTTGATGGTGTTGAACATATTGGAACTGAGGGAATGATTGTGTTGATCATATTGGAAATGAACATATGTTTGTGTTGATCCTATTGGAACTGAACATACGATTGTGTTGAACATATTGGAACTGAGGGAATGATTGTGCTGATCATATTGGAACTGAGGGTATGATTGTGTTGATCATATTGGCACTGAGGGTATGACTGTGTTGATCATATTGGAACTGAGGGATTGATTGCATTGATCATATTGGAACTGAACATATGCTTGTGTTGAGCATACTGGAATTGAGGGCATGATTGTGTTGATCATATTGGAACTGAAGATTTGCTTGTATTGTTCATACTGGAATTGATGGTATGATTGTGTTGAAGATATTGAAACTGAGCATATGATTGTGTTGAACATATTGGAACTGAACATATGATTGTGTTGATCATATTGGAACTGAGTTTATGATTGCATTGAACACATTGGAACTGAGGGAATGATTGTGTTGAACATATTGGAACTGAGGTTAAGATTGTGTTGATCCTATTGGAACTGAACATATGATTGTGTTGATCATATTGGAAGTGAACATATGATTGTGTTGATCATACTGGAACTGTGGGTATGCTTGTGTTGAACATATTGGAACTGAGGGAATGATTGTGTTGACCAGATTGGAACTGAGGGTACGATTGTGTTGATCATATTGGAACTGAGGGTATGATTCACTTGATCATATTTGAACTGATGGTATGATTGTGATAAGCATTTTGGAAATGTGTGAATGATTTTGCTGATCATATTGGAACTGAGGGTATGATTGTGTTGAACATATTGGAACTGAGGGTTTGATGGTGTTGAACATATTGGAACTGAGGGAATGATTGTGTTGATCATATTGGAAATGAACATATGATTGTGTTGATCCTATTGGAACTGAACATACGATTGTGTTGAACATATTGGAACTGAGGGAATGATTGTGCTGATCATATTGGAACTGAGGGTATGATTGTGTTTATCATATTGGCACTGAGGGTATGACTATTTTGATCATATTGGAACTGAACATATGATTGTTTTGAATGTATTGGAACTGAGGGTATTTTTGTGTTGAACAGATTGGAACTGATTGTGTTGATTATATTTGAACTGATGGTATGATTGTGATAAGCATTTTGGAACTGTGTGAATGATTTTGCTGATCATATTGGAACTGAGGGTATGATTGTGTTGAACATATTGGAACTGAGGGTTTGATGGTGTTGAACATATTGGAACTGAGGGAATGATTGTGTTGATCATATCGGAAATGAACATATGATTGTGTTGATCCTATTGGAACTGAACATATGATTGTGTTGAACATATTGGAACTGAGGGAATGATTGAGTTGATCATATTGGAACTGAGGGTATGAATGTGTTCATCATATTGGAACTGAGGGATTGATTGCATTGATCATATTGGAACTGAACATATGATTGTATTAATAATTTTGGAACTGAGGGTATGATTGTGTAGATCATATTGGAACTGAGGGAATGATTCTGTTGATTTTATTGGAACTGAACATATGATTGTTTTGAATGTAGTGGAAGTGAGGGTATTTTTGTGTTGAACAGATTGGAACTGATTGTGTTGATTATATTGGAACTGAGGGAATGATTGTGTTGATCATATTGGAACTGAGGGAATGATTGTGTTGATCATATGAGAACTGAACATATGATCATGTTGAATGTATTGGAACTGAGGGTATGTTTGTGTTGAACAGATTGGAACTGAGGGTATAATTGTGATGAACATGTTGGAACTGAGTATATGATTGTGTTGAACATATTGGAACTGAGGGATTGATTGTGTTGATCATATTGGAACTGAAGATTTGCTTGTGTTGTTCATACTGGAATTGATGGTATGATTGTGTTGAAGATATTGAAACTGAGCATATGATTGTGTTGAACATATTGGAACTGAACATATGATTGTGTTGATCATATTGGAACTGAACATAAGACTGTGTTGAACATATTGGAACTGAGTTTATGATTGCATTGAACATATTGGAACTGAGGGAATGATTGTGTTGAACATATTGGAACTGAGGTTAAGATTGTGTTGATCATATTGGAACTGAACATATGGTTGTGTTGATCATATTGGAAGTGAACATATGATTGTGTTGATCATACTGGATCTGTGGGTATGCTTGTGTTGAACATATTGGAACTGAGGGTATGATTGTGTTGAGCAGATTGGAACTGAACATATGACTGTGTTGAACATATTGGAACTGTGTTTATGATTGTGTTGAACATATCGGAAATGAGGTTAAGATTGTGTTGATCATATTGGAACTGAACATATGATTGTGTTGATCATATTGTAATTGAGTTTATGATTGTATTGAACATATTGGAACTGAGGGAATGATTGTATTGAGCAGATTGGAACTGAGGGTATGATTGTGTTGATCATATTGTAACTGAGGGTATGATTCTCTTGATCATATTTGAACTGATGTTATGTTTGTGATAAGCATTTTGGAAATGTGTGAATGATTTTTCTGATGATATTGGAACTGAGGGTATGATTGTGTTGAACATATTGGAACTGAGGGTTTGATGGTGTTGAACATATTGGAACTGAGGGAATGATTGTGTTGATCATATTGGAAATGAACATATGATTGTGTTGATCCTATTGGAACTGAACATATGATTGTATTAATCATTTTGGAATTGAGGGTATGATTGTTTAGATCATATAGGAACTGAGGGTATGACTGTTTTGATCATATTGGAACTGTGGGAATGATTCTGTTGATTTTATTGGAACTGAACATATGATTGTTTTGAATGTAGTGGAACTGAGGGTATTTTTGTGTTGAACAGATTGGAACTGATTGTGTTGATTATATTGGAACTGAGGGAATGATTGTGTTGATCATATTGGAACTGAGGGAATGATTGTGTTGATCATATGAGAACTGAACATATGATCATGTTGAATGTATTGGAACTGAGGGTATGTTTGTGTTGAACAGATTGGAACTGAGGGTATAATTCTGTTGATCATATTGGAACTGAAGATTTGCTTGTGTTGTTCATACTGGAATTGATGGTATGATTGTGTTGAAGATATTGAAACTGAGCATATGATTGTGTTGAACATATTGGTACTGAACATATGATTGTGTTGATCATATTGGAACTGAATATATGACTGTGTTGAACATATTGGAACTGAGTTTATGATTGCATTGAACATATTGGAACTGAGGGAAGGATTGTGTTGAACATATAGGAACTGAGGTTAAGATTGTGTTGATCATATTGGAACTGAACATATGATTGTGTTGATCATATTGGAAGTGAACATATGATTGTGTTGATCATACTGGAACTGTGGGTATGCTTGTGTTGAACATATTGGAACTGAGTGTATGATTGTGTTGAGCAGATTGGAACTGAACATATGACTGTGTTGAACATATTGGAACTGTGTTTATGATTGTGTTGAACATATCGGAACTGAGGTTAAGATTGTGTTGATCATATTGGAACTGAACATATGCTTGTGTTGAGCATACTGGAATTGAGGGCATGATTGTGCTGAACATATTGGAACTGATTGTATTATTGTGTTGAGAAGATTGGTACTGAGGGTATGATTGTGTTGAACATATTGAAACTGAGCATATGATTGTGTTGAACATATTGGAACTGAACATATGATTGTGTTGATCATATTGGAACTGAGGGTATGATTGTGTTGAAAATATTGAAACTGAGCATATGATTGTGTTGAACATATTGGAACTGAACATATGATTGTGTTGATCATATTGGAACTGAGGGTATGATTGTGTTGATCATATTGGAACTGAGGGAATGATTGTGTTGATCATATTGGAAATGGACATATGATTGTGTTGATCATATTGGAACTGAGGGAATGATTGTGTTGATCATATTGGAACTGAGGGTATGAATGAGTTGATCATATTGGAAATGAGGGAATGATTGTGTTGATCATATGAGAACTGAACATATGATTGTGTTGAACGTATTGGAACTGAGGGTATGTTTGTGTTGAACAGATTGGAACTGAGGGTATAATTGTGATGAACATGTTGGAACTGAGTGTATGATTGTGTTGAACATATTGGAACTGAGGGATTGATTGTGTTGTTCATATTGGAAATGAGGATTTGCTTGTGTTGTTCATACTGGAATTGATGGTATGATTGTGTTGAAGATATTGAAACTGAGCATATGATTGTGTTGAACATATTGGAACGGAACATATGATTGTGTTGATCATATTGGAACTGAACATATGACTGTGTTGAACATTTTGGAACTGAGTTTATGATTGTATTGAACATATTGGAACTGAGGGAATGATTGCGTTGAACATATTGGAACTGAGGGTATGATTGTGTTGATCATATTGGAACTGAGGGTATGATTGCGTTGATCATATTGGAACTGAGGAAATGATTGTTTTGTTCATATGAGAACTGAACATATGATCACGTTGAACATATTGGAACTGAGGGATTGATTGTGTTGATGATATTGGAACTGAAGATTTGCTTGTGTTGATCATACTGGAATTGCGGGTATGATTGTGTTGATCATATTGGAACTGAGGGAATGATTGTGTTGTTCATATGAGAACTGAACAGATGATCATGTTGAACATATTGGAACTGAGGGGTTGATTGTGCTGATCATATTGGAACTGAAGATTTGCTTGTGTTGATCATACTGGAATTGAGGGTATGATTCTGTTGAACATATTGAAACTTAGCATATGATTGTGTTGAACATATTGGAACTGAACATATGATTGTGTTGATCATATTGGAACTGAACATATGATTGTGTTGATCATATTGGAACTGAGGGTATGATTGTGTTGAACATATTGGAACTGAGGGTTTGATGGTGTTGAACATATTGGAACTGAGGGAATGATTGTGTTGATCATATAGGAAATGAACATATGATTGTGTTGAAGATATTGAAACTGAGCATATGATTGTGTTGAACATATTGGAACTGAACATATGATTGTGTTGATCATATTGGAACTGAACATATGACTGTGTTGAACATTTTGGAACTGAGTTTATGATTGTATTGAACATATTGGAACTGAGGGAATGATTGCGTTGAACATATTGGAACTGAGGGTATGATTGTGTTGATCGTATTGGAACTGAGGGTATGATTGCGTTGATCATATTGGAACTGACAAAATGATTGTGTTGTTCATATGAGAACTGAACATATGATCACGTTGAACATATTGGAACTGAGGGATTGATTGTGTTGATGATATTGGAACTGAAGATTTGCTTGTGTTGATCATACTGGAATTGCGGGTATGATTGTGTTGATCATATTGGAACTGAGGGAATGATTGTGTTGTTCATATGAGAACTGAAAAGATGATCATGTTGAACATATTGGAACTGAGGGGTTGATTGTGCTGATCATATTGGAACTGAAGATTTGCTTGTGTTGATCAAACTGGAATTGAGGGTATGATTCTGTTGAACATATTGAAACTGAGCATATGATTGTGTTGAACATATTGGAACTGAACATATGATTGTGTTGATCATATTGGAACTGAGGGTATGATTGTGTTGATCATATTGGAACTGCGGGAATGATTCTGTTGATCATATTGGAACTGAACATATGACTGTGTTGAACATATTGGAACTGAGGGAATGATTGTGTTGAACATATTGGAACTGAGGTTAAGATTGTGTTGATCATATTGGAACTGAACATATGATTGTGTTGATCATATTGAAAGTGAACATATGATTGTGTTGATCATACTGGAACTGTGGGTATGCTTGTGTTGAACATATTGGAACTGAGGGTACGATTGTGTTGATCATATTGGAACTGAGAGTATGATTCTCTTGATCATATTTGAACTGATGGTATGATAGTGATAAGCATTTTGGAAATGTGTGAATGATTTTGCTGATCATATTGGAACTGAGGGTATGATTGTGTTGAACATATTGGAACAGAGGGAATGATTGTGTTGATCATATTGGAAATGAACATATGATTGTGTTGATCCTATTGGAACTGAACATATGTTGTATTAATCATTTTGGAATTGAGGGTATGATTGTTTAGATCATATAGGAACTGAGGGTATGACTGTTTTGATCATATTGGAACTGTGGGAATGATTCTGTTGATTTTATTGGAACTGAACATATGATTGTTTTGAATGTAGTGGAACTGAGGGTATTTTTGTGTTGAACAGATTGGAACTGATTGTGTTGATTATATTGGAACTGAGGGTATGGTAGTGTTGAACATATTGGAACTGAGGGAATGATTGTGTTGATCATTTTGGAACTGAGGGTATGAATGTGTTGATCATATTGGAACTGAGGGAATGATTGTGTTGATCATATTGGAACTGAGGGAATGATTGTGTTGAGCAGATTGGAACTGAGGGTACGATTGTGTTGATCATATTGTAACTGAGGGTATGATTCTCGATCATATTTGAACTGATGGTATGATTGTGATAAGCATTTTGGAACTGTGTGAATGATTTTACTGATCATATTGGAACTGAGGGCATGATTGTGTTGAACATATTGGAACTGAGGGTTTGATGGTGTTGAACATATTGGAACTGAGGGAATGATTGTGTTGATCATATAGGAAATGAACATATGATTGTGTTGATCCTATTGGAACTGAACATATGATTGTGTTGAACATATTGGAACTGAGGGAATGATTGAGTTGATCATATTGGAACTGAGGGTATGAATGTGTTCATCATATTGGAACTGAGGGATTGATTGCATTGATCATATTGGAACTGAACATATGATTGTATTAATAATTTTGGAACTGAGGGTATGATTGTGTAGATCATAATGGAACTGAAGGAATGATTCTGTTGATTTTATTGGAACTGAACATATGATTGTTTTGAATGTAGTGGAACTGAGGGTATTTTTGTGTTGAACAGATTGGAACTGATTGTGTTGATTATATTGGAACTGAGGGAATGATTGTGTTGATCATATTGGAACTGAGGGAATGATTGTGTTGATCATATGAGAACTGAACATATGATCATGTTGAATGTATTGGAACTGAGGGTATGTTTGTGTTGAACAGATTGGAACTGAGGGTATAATTGTGATGAACATGTTGGAACTGAGTATATGATTGTGTTGAACATATTGGAACTGAGGGATTTATTGTGTTGATCATATTGGAACTGAAGATTTGCTTGTGTTGTTCATACTGGAATTGATGGTATGATTGTGTTGAAGATATTGAAATTGAGCATATGATTGTGTTGAACATATTGGAACTGAACATATGATTGTGTTGATCATATTGGAACTGAACATATGACTGTGTTGAACATATTGGAACTGAGTTTATGATTGCATTGAACCTATTGGAACTGAGGGAATGATTGTGTTGAACATATTGGAACTGAGGTTAAGATTGTGTTGATCATATTGGAACTGAACATATGATTGTGTTGAACATATTGGAAGTGAACATATGATTGTGTTGATCATACTGGAACTGTGGGTATGCTTGTGTTGAACATATTGGAACTGAGTGTATGATTGTGTTGAGCAGATTGGAACTGAACATATGCTTGTGTTGAACAGATTGGAACTGAGGGATTGATTGTGTTGATCATATTGGAACTGAAGATTTGCTTGTGTTGTTCTTACTGGAATTGATGGAATGATTGTGTTGAAGATATTGAAATTGAGCATATGATTGTGTTGAACATATTGGAACGGAACATATGATTGTGTTGATCATATTGGAACTGAACATATGACTGTGTTGAACATATTGGAACTGAGTTTATGATTGTATTGAACATATTGGAACTGAGGGAATGATTGTGTTGATCATATTGGAACTGAACATATGACTGTGTTGAACATATTGGAACTGTGTTTATGATTGTGTTGAACATATCGGAAGTGAGGTTAAGATTGTGTTGATCATATTGGAACTGAACATATGCTTGTGTTGAGCATACTGGAATTGAGGGCATGATTGTGCTGAACATATTGGAACTGATTGTATTATTGTGTTGAGAAGATTGGTACTGAGGGTATGATTGTGTTGAACATATTGAAACTGAGCATATGATTGTGTTGAACATATTGGAACTGAACATATGATTGTGTTGAGCATATTGGAACTGAGGGTATGATTGTGTTGAACATATTGAAACTGAGCATATGATTGTGTTGAACATATTGGAACTGAACATATGATTGTGTTGATCATATTGGAACTGAGGGTATGATTGTGTTGATCATATTGGAACTGAGGGAATGATTGTGTTGATCATATTGGAAATGGACATATGATTGTGTTGATCATATTGGAACTGAGGGAATGATTGTGTTGATCATATTGGAACTGAGGGTATGAATGTGTTGATCATATTGGAAATGAGGGAATGATTGTGTTGATCATATGAGAACTGAACATATGATTGTGTTGAACGTATTGGAACTGAGGGTATGTTTGTGTTCAACAGATTGGAACTGAGGGTATAATTGTGATGAACATGTTGGAACTGAGTGTATGATTGTGTTGAACATATTGGAAATGGACATATGATTGTGTTGATCATATGAGAACTGAACATATGATTGTGTTGAACGTATTGGAACTGAGAGTATGTTTGTGTTGAACAGATTGGAACTGAGGGTATAATTGTGATGAACATGTTGGAACTGAGTGTATGATTGTGTTGAACATATTGGAACTGAGGGATTGATTGTGTTGTTCATATTGGAAATGAGGATTTGCTTGTGTTGTTCATAGGGGAATTGATGGTATGATTGTGTTGAAGATATTGAAACTGAGCATATGATTGTGTTGAACATATTGGAACGGAACATATGATTGTGTTGATCATATTGGAACTGAACATATGACTGTGTTGAACATTTTGGAACTGAGTTTATGATTGTATTGAACATATTGGAACTGAGGGAATGATTGCGTTGAACATATTGGAACTGAGGGTATGATTGTGTTGATCATATTGGAACTGAGGGTATGATTGCGTTGATCATATTGGAACTGAGGGAATGATTGTGTTGTTCATATGAGAACTGAACATATGATCACGTTGAACATATTGGAACTGAGGGATTGATTGTGTTGATGATATTGGAACTGAAGATTTGCTTGTGTTGATCATACTGGAATTGCGGGTATGATTGTGTTGATCATATTGGAACTGAGGGAATGATTGTGTTGTTCATATGAGAACTGAACAGATGATCATGTTGAACATATTGGAACTGAGGGGTTGATTGTGCTGATCATATTTGAACTGAGGGAATGATTGTGTTGATCATATTGGAAATGAATATATGATTGTGTTGATCCTATTGGAACTGAACATATGATTGTGTTGAACATATTGGAACTGAGGGAATGAATGTGTTGAACATATTGGAACTGAGGGTATGATTGTGTTGATCATATTGGAACTGAGGGTATGAATGTGTTGTTCTTACTGGAATTGATGGTATGATTGTGTTGAAGATATTGAAACTGAGGGTTTGATGGTGTTGAACATATTGGAACTGAGGGAATGATTGTGTTGAACATATTGGAACTGAGGGAATGAATGTTTTGAACATATTGGAACTGAGGGTATGATTGTGTTGATCATATTGGAACTGAGGGTATGAATGTGTTGTTCTTACTGGAATTGATGGTATGATTGTGTTGAAGATATTGAAACTGAGAATATGATTGTGTTGAACATATTGGAACTGAACATATAATTGTGTTGATCATATTGGAACTGAACATATGACTGTGTTGAAGATATTGGAACTGAGGGAATGATTGTGTTGATCATATTGGAACTGAGGGAATGATTGTGTTGATCATATGAGAACTGAACATATGATCATGTTGAATGTATTGGAACTGAGGGTATGTTTGTGTTGAACAGATTGGAACTGAGGGTATAATTGTGATGAACATGTTGGAACTGAGTGTATGATTGTGTTGAACATATTGGAACTGAGGGATTTATTGTGTTGATCATATTGGAACTGAAGATTTGCTTGTATTGTTCATACTGGAATTGATGGTATGATTGTGTTGAAGATATTGAAACTGAGCATATGATTGTGTTGAACATATTGGAACTGAACATATGATTGTGTTGATCATATTGGAACTGAGTTTATGATTGCATTGAACACATTGGAACTGAGGGAATGATTGTGTTGAACATATTGGAACTGAGGTTAAGATTGTGTTGATCCTATTGGAACTGAACATATGATTGTGTTGATCATATTGGAAGTGAACATATGATTGTGTTGATCATACTGGAACTGTGGGTATGCTTGTGTTGAACATATTGGAACTGAGGGTATGATTGTGTTGAGCAGATTGGAACTGAGGGTGCGATTGTGTTGATCATATTGGAACTGAGGGTATGATTCTCTTGATCATATTTGAACTGATGGTATGATTGTGATAAGCATTTTGGAAATGTGTGAATGATTTTGCTGATCATTTTGGAACTGAGGGTATGATTGTGTTGAACATATTGGAACTGAGGGTTTGATGGTGTTGAACATATTGGAACTGAGGGAATGATTGTGTTGATCATATTGGAAATGAACATATGATTGTGTTGATCCTATTGGAACTGAACATACGATTGTGTTGAACATATTGGAACTGAGGGAATGATTGTGTTGATCATATTGGAACTGAGGGTATGAATGTGTTGATCATATTGGAAATGAGGGAATGATTGTGTTGATCATATGAGAACTGAACATATGATCATTTTGAACGTATTGGATCTGAGGGTACGTTTGTGTTGAACAGATTGGAACTGAGGGTATAATTGTGATGAACATGTTGGAGCTGAGTGTATGATTGTGTTGAACATATTGGAACTGAGGGATTGATTGTGTTGATCATATTGGAACTGAAGATTTGCTTGTTGTTCATACTGGAATTGATGGTATGATTGTGTTGAAGATATTGAAACAGCATGTGATTGTGTTGATCATATTGGAACTGAACATATGATTGTGTTGAAGATATTGAAACTGAGCATGTGATTGTGTTGATCATATTGGAACTGAACATATGACTGTGTTGAACATATTGGAACTGAGTTTATGATTGTATTGATCATATTGGAACTGAACATATGATTGTGTTGATCATATTGGAAGTGAACATATGATTGTGTTGATCATACTGGAAATGTGGGTATGATTGTGTTGAATATATTGGAACTGAGGGTATGATTGTGTTGAGCAGATTGGTACTGAGGGTACGATTGTGTTGATCATATTGTAACTGAGGGTATGATTCTCTTGATCATATTTGAACTGATGGTATGATTGTGATAAGCATTTTGGAACTGTGTGAATGATTTTGCTGATCATATTGGAACTGAAGGTATGATTGTGTTGAACATATTGAAACTGAGCATATGATTGTGTTGAACATATTGGAACTGAACATATGATTGTGTTGATCATATTGGAACTGAGGGTATTTTTGTGTTGAACAGATTGGAACTGATTGTGTTGATTATATTGGAACTGAGGGAATGATTGTGTTGATCATATTGGAACTGAGGGAATGATTGTGTTGATCATATGAGAACTGAACATATGATCAAGTTGAATGTATTGGAACTGAGGGTATGTTTGTGTTGAACAGATTGGAACTGAGGGTATAATTGTGATGAACATGTTGGAACTGAGTGTATGATTGTGTTGAACATATTGGAACTGAGGGATTTATTGTGATGATCATATTGGAACTGAAGATTTGCTTGTGTTGTTCATACTGGAATTGATGGTATGATTGTGTTGAACAAATTGGAACTGAACATATGATTGTGTTGATCATATTGGAACTGAGGGTATTTTTGTGTTGAACAGATTGGAACTGATTGTGTTGATTATATTGGAACTGAGGGAATGATTGTGTTGATCATATTGGAACTGAGGGAATGATTGTGTTGATCATATGAGAACTGAACATATGATCAAGTTGAATGTATTGGAACTGAGGGTATGTTTGTGTTGAACAGATTGGAACTGAGGGTATAATTGTGATGAACATGTTGGAACTGAGTGTATGATTGTGTTGAACATATTGGAACTGAGGGATTTATTGTGATGATCATATTGGAACTGAAGATTTGCTTGTGTTGTTCATACTGGAATTGATGGTATGATTGTGTTGAACATATTGGAACTGAACATATGATTGTGTTGAACATATTGGAACTGAGGGATTTATTGTGATGATCATATTGGAACTGAAGATTTGCTTGTGTTGTTCATACTGGAATTGATGGTATGATTGTGTTGAAGATATTGAAACTGAGCATATGATTGTGTTGAACATATTGGAACTGAACATATGATTGTGTTGAACATATTGGAACTGAGTTTATGATTGCATTGAACATATTGGAACTGAGGGAATGATTGTGTTGAACATATTGGAACTGAGGTTAAGATTGTGTTGATCATATTGGAACTGAACATATGATTGTGTTGATCATATTGAAAGTGAACATATGATTGTGTTGATCTTACTGGAACTGTGTGTATGCTTGGTGTTGAACATATTGGAACTGAGGGTACGATTGTGTTGATCATATTGGAACTGAGAGTATGATTCTCTTGATCATATTTGAACTGATGGTATGATTGTGATAAGCATTTTGGAAATGTGTGAATGATTTTGCTGATCATATTGGAAATGAATATATGATTGTGTAGATCCTATTGGAACTGAACATATGATTGTGTTGAACATATTGGAACTGAGGGAATGAATGTGTTGAACTTATTGGAACTGAGGGTATGATTGTGTTGATCATATTGGAACTGAGGGTATGAATGTGTTGTTCTTACTGGAATTGATGGTATGATTGTGTTGAAGATATTGAAACTGAGAATATGATTGTGTTGAACATATTGGAACTGAACATATAATTGTGTTGATCATATTGGAACTGAACGTATGACTGTGTTGAAGATATTGGAACTGAGGGAATGATTGTGTTGATCATATTGGAATTGAGGGAATGATTGTGTTGATCATATGAGAACTGAACATATGATCATGTTGAATGTATTGGAACTGAGGGTATGTTTGTGTTGAACAGATTGGAACTGAGGGTATAATTGTGATGAACATGTTGGAACTGAGTGTATGATTGTGTTGAACATATTGGAACTGAACATATGATTGTGTTGATCATATTGGAACTGAGTTTATGATTGCATTGAACACATTGGAACTGAGGGAATGATTGTGTTGAACATATTGGAACTGAGGTTAAGATTGTGTTGATCCTATTGGAACTGAACATATGATTGTGTTGATCATATTGGAAGTGAACATATGATTGTGTTGATCATACTGGAACTGTGGGTATGCTTGTGTTGAACATATTGGAACTGAGGGTATGATTGTGTTGACCAGATTGGAACTGAGGGTACGATTGTGTTGATCATATTGGAACTGAGGGTATGATTCTCTTGATCATATTTGAACTGATGGTATGATTGTGATAAGCATTTTGGAAATGTGTGAATGATTTTGCTGATCATATTGGAACTGAGGGTATGATTGTGTTGAACATATTGGAACTGAGCGTTTGATGGTGTTGAACATATTGGAACTGAGGGAATGATTGTGTTGATCATATTGGAAATGAACATATGATTGTGTTGATCCTATTGGGAATGAACATACGATTGTGTTGAACATATTGGAACTGAGGGAATGATTGCATTGATCATATTGGAACTGAACATATGATTGTATTAATAATTTTGGAACTGAGGGTATGATTGTGTAGATCATATTGGAACTGAGGGAATGATTCTGTTGATTTTATTGGAACTGAACATATGATTGTTTTGAATGTAGTGGAACTGAGGGTATTTTTGTGTTGAACAGATTGGAACTGATTGTGTTGATTATATTGGAACTGAGGGAATGATTGTGTAGATCATATTGGAACTGAGGGAATGATTGTGTTGATCATATGAGAACTGAACATATGATCATGTTGAATGTATTGGAACTGAGGGTATGTTTGTGTTGAACAGATTGGAACTGAGGGTATAATTGTGATGAACATGTTGGAACTGAGTATATGATTGTGTTGAACATATTGGAACTGAGCGATTTATTGTGTTGATCATATTGGAACTGAAGATTTGCTTGTGTTGTTCATACTGGAATTGATGGTATGATTGTGTTGAAGATATTGAAACTGAGCATATGATTGTGTTGAACATATTGGAACTGAACATATGATTGTGTTGATCATATTGGAACTGAATATAAGACTGTGTTGAACATATTGGAACTGAGTTTATGATTGCATTGAACATATTGGAACTGAGGGAATGATTGTGTTGAACATATTGGAACTGAGGTTAAGATTGTGTTGATCATATTGGAACTGAACATATGATTGTGTTGATCATATTGGAAGTGAACATATGATTGTGTTGATCATACTGGAACTGTGGGTATGCTTGTGTTGAACATATTGGAACTGAGGGTATGATTGTGTTGAGCAGATTGGAACTGAACATATGACTGTGTTGAACATATTGGAACTGAACATATGATTGTGTTGATCATATTGGAACTGAACATATGACTGTGTTGAACATATTGTAATTGAGTTTATGATTGTATTGAACATATTGGAACTGAGGGTTTGATGGTGTTGAACATATTGGAACTGAAGGAATGATTGTGTTGATCATATTGGAAATGAACATATGATTGTGTTGATCCTATTGGAACTGAACATATGATTGTATTAATCATTTTGGAACTGAGGGTATGATTGTTTAGATCATATAGGAACTGAGGGAATGACTGTTTTGATCATATTGGAAATGTGGGAATGATTCTGTTGATTTTATTGGAACTGAACATATGATTGTTTTGAATGTAGTGGAACTGAGGGTATTTTTGTGTTGAACAGATTGGAACTGATTGTGTTGATTATATTGGAACTGAGGGTATGGTAGTGTTGAACATATTGGAACTGAGGGAATGATTGTGTTGATCATTTTGGAACTGAGGGTATGAATGTGTTGATCATATTGGAACTGAGGGAATGATTGTGTTGATCATATTGGAACTGAGGGTATGATTGTGTTGAGCAGATTGGAACTGAGGGTACGATTGTGTTGATCATATTGTAACTGAGGTTATGATTCTCGATCATATTTGAACTGATGGTATGATTGTGATAAGCATTTTGGAACTGTGTGAATGATTTTACTGATCATATTGGAACTGAGGGCATGATTGTGTTGAACATATTGGAACTGAGGGTTTGATGGTGTTGAACATATTGGAACTGAGGGAATGATTGTGTTGATCATATAGGAAATGAACATATGATTGTGTTGAAGATATTGAAACTGAGCATATGATTGTGTTGAACATATTGGAACTGAACATATGATTGTGTTGATCATATTGGAACTGAACATATGACTGTGTTGAACATATTGGAACTGAGTTTATGATTGCATTGAACATATTGGAACTGAGGGAATGATTATGTTGAACATATTGGAACTGAGGTTAAGATTGTGTTGATCATATTGGAACTGAACATATGATTGTGTTGATCATATTGGAACTGAACATATGACTGTGTTGAACATATTGTAATTGAGTTTATCATTGTATTGAACATATTGGAACTGAGGGAATGATTGTATTGAGCAGATTGGAACTGAGGGTATGATTGTGTTGATCATATTGTAACTGAGGGTATGATTCTCTTGATCATATTTGAACTGATGTTATGTTTGTGATAAGCATTTTTGGAAATGTGTGAATGATTTTTCTGATCATATTGGAACTGAGGGTATGATTGTGTTGAACATATTGGAACTGAGGGTTTGATGGTGTTGAACATATTGGAACTGAGGGAATGGTTGTGTTGATCATATTGGAAATGAACATATGATTGTGTTGATCCTATTGGAACTGAACATATGATTGTATTAATCATTTTGGAACTAAGGGTATGATTGTTTAGATCATATAGGAACTGAGGGTATGACTGTTTTGATCATATTGGAACTGTGGGAATGATTCTGTTGATTTTATTGGAACTGAACATATGATTGTATTGAATGTAGTGGAACTGAGGGTATTTTTGTGTTGAACAGATTGGAACTGATTGTGTTGATTATATTGGAACTGAGGGTATGGTTGTGTTGAACATATTGGAACTGAGGGAATGATTGTGTTGATCATATTGGAACTGAGGGTATGAATGTGTTGATGATATTGGAACTGAGGGAATGATTGTGTTGATCATATGAGAACTGAACATATGATCGTGTTGCACGTATTGGAACTGAGGGTATGTTTCTGTTGAACAGATTGGAACAGAGGGTATAATTGTGATGACCATGTTGGAACTGATTGTATGATTGTGTTGAACATATTGGAACTGAGGGATTTATTGTGTTGATCATATTGGAACTGAAGGTTTGCTTGTGTTGTTCATACTGGAATTGATGGTATGATTGTGTTGAAGATATTGAAACTGAGCATATGATTGTGTTGAACATATTGGAACTGAACATATGATTGTGTTGATCATATTGGAACTGAGTTTATGATTGCATTGAACACATTGGAACTGAGGGAATGATTGTGTTGAACATATTGGAACTGAGGTTAAGATTGTGTTGATCCTATTGGAACTGAACATATGATTGTGTTGATCATATTGGAAGTGAACATATGATTGTGTTGATCATACTGGAACTGTGGGTATGCTTGTGTTGAACATATTGGAACTGAGGGTATGATTGTGTTGAGCATATTGGAACTGAGGGTTTGATGGTGTTGAACATATTGGAACTGAGGGAATGATTGTGTTGATCATATTGGAAATGAACATATGATTGTGTTGATCCTATTGGAACTGAACATACGATTGTGTTGAACATATTGGAACTGAGGGAATGATTGTGTTGATCATATTGGAACTGAGGGTATGATTGTGTTGATCATATTGGCACTGAGGGTATGAATGTGTTGATCA